>NW_006399930.1:388003-398812 GCF_000299155.1 Elephantulus edwardii | reverse complement strand
CTGCTAACTCAAAGACCCAATGTCCCAGCTCTTCAAATCCACAGGCAGCTCTGAGGAAAAAAAGATGGAGTATCTCATTATGATTTACAGCCTCAGAAACCCAATGGAGGGTTGAAACTACATTGAGAGCATTGAGTAAAAAAGGACTCTTAAAATGCTAAGCTTATTCAGTCCAAGACAATGTAAGAAAGAACATACATATTTGTTTTGTAAAAAAAACAAGTTGCAATAGTTTCCCATTTCAATTTCTAATTTGGAATATATTCAAGTTAAAAAAATTTTAAAGTATTATATAATGTATAAGATGAAAACTCATTTTCTCACACCTAAACGATATCATTGCCATTGAGCTGATACTAACTCATAGTGTTCAAATTTGTGTCAGAGCAGAGCTGTGGCTTTACTTAGACCTTTCTATAGGACCATCAATGGCTGAATTTTAGGAAATAGGACTTTCTTTTAAGGCAACTATGATTGGACTCAAACTAGGAACTTTTAAATAAGCAAGCCTACCCATTAATCATTTAGACAATTCTGTGACAAGCACAACCAAAACACTGGTATACAAATAGTACTTCAAATTTAATTTAATATTTAATATCAAATGAAGGTGCTAGCTGCTTTGTAGAAAAATATCTTTTAAAAATATATAACTGAGAAGTGTACTCGTGGTGGGGGGTGGGGGGAAGGGATGTGGGCATTGTATACTAATGAAGGAATTTTTTCTCTTTTTTTTTTCTCTCTTCGGAGGGGGAATTGAGCTGGTGGGGAGGGGTGGGAAGGGAGAAAATTGCGGCAATGAATGAAAGGAAATCCAAAACCTCTGTAAAAAAAATAAAAAAATTATAAAAGAAAATATATAACTGAAATAAAGCTATTTGGATTTTCCCCCAATATAATTATTTTATATTTCTAATGAAAATATATATTACATTGTGTTTTCAATTCCGTATAAGACCTAAGAGAGAAGATGCTTTAATTTTTTTCCACCAAAATTATGTGCATTGAACAGAATTATGTGACATTGGATTATGACGTAGGAATTAAAATATGCAAGTGTAAACAGTTGGCTCTTTTCAGAAATGCAAGTGAGATTTTCCGCTAGCTCTTTCATTTTATGAGTTGTGGTTTAACTTTTTTACCACACTGTAAACTCCTGTGCTTACAAAACATGTGGAACTGGCTCATTACATGAAAATGCTGCCATCTTACAGCATTTTTGTTAAAATTTTCCTGATGAAAATATTTTTCTTGGAGAGGTAAGACAGATGTTTTTAGTGAACTGCATTACAAAAGGAGCAAAATTTAAAAATCCTTTTGTATGTATACAAATTGTACAAAAATAAAAAAGAATTTTCATAAAATCTGCATTTCTGTGATACTAGGAATACAGAAATTTAAAGTATATATTATTTAAAGAAAAATATAAAGCTTAATATTTTTCTTCTATTAAGTATCTGGTTTGCACTAAAATATTTCTCACCTACAAAACCATGACATATCCTTGGCTGTGCAAGACTGTGACTTACTTTCTGGTCCTAAATTTATTTATTCCAAATTTATGAACCTTATAAACCATGCAGACAAGACTCTCTACACCCACTCAGAAAATGCAAGCAATTCAGCAAATAGAATACTTAATAAGTGATCATTACAAATAACAATGCTGATGCAATAAATAGATTTTGAGCAAAAGTTAGCATTTAATTTATAGGGTAAAAAGAAATATATTCTAATGTAATCAGTGAAAAGTAAGACTAACTTTCCTGAAAGAAAACAAAAGTATTCACAACTGGACCAATAAACAACATCAATGTAATAAATGGAGAAAAGAGTGAAGTTGTGAAGCATTTTACTTGGAACCACAATCAACACCACAGAAGCAGAAGTGGCTAAATAATGTTGGACAAATTTACTGTAACTGATCTCATTAAAGTGTTAAAAGCAATGATGTCACCTTGACAGCTAAAGTGTTCCTAATCCTAGACATAGTATTTTCCATTACCACATGTACATGTAAAAGTTGGAAGATAAATAATGAAAACCAAAGGATAATTGATTTATTTGAATTATTGTGTCAGCAAAGATTATGGAGTAGGAAAAAATGCTATATAATAGAGAAGAAGAAACAAATATTTTTAGAAGTACAGTCAGGAAGCTCCTTGGAATCAAGGATGGCAAGACCTTATGTCACATACTGTGGACATTTTAATGTTAAGGATTTATTATTAAAAATGGTTTCCTTAACCATTGGCTGACCTTATTATGTAAAAGGACAGGAATGTGTGAGTAGAGTTTATTAGCCTATGTACAAGGGCTTTCACTAGTCTCTGCAATCCACAAGAGGATTACTCTCACCACTGAATTGAATGGATTCAATATCAGGATTTAAGAATCTTCAATCAGTAAAGAAGCAAGTATGTAATGCACACACTCCTTGGGGCGAGAGATTCTTCTATTAGTTTGAGCATTCAGTAACAAAAGCTGTGGCTGAAGTAGAAGACATGACATGAGATGGACCTGACCTTGGGTCTGCTACCATCCCCCATCCCAACAGAGCCAGATCTAAGACTGGCTTAAAATTGTGAGGCTTATGCCTGTGACTGCATGTCAGCAGCTGTCCTGACAAAATGTTTGTATTCTGCTACTTACTTTAATTATAGACTTTGACTTTCTTAATACGGTCTGTGATCTATCACAACAGATTTTGTACCCATCAGAGCAGTCTGATTGGTGCTGGGATAAATAGAAAGAGGTTTGGGAGCGGGAGGACATGTCTGACCTCATGGGAATTGGTATTAAATTGTTGATATTACTGAAGGGGACAATTTCTTTTTGTGGAGTTGATAAAAGTTAGATATGGCTGTCCTCTTGTGCCCCTTACTCTTTTTATGGACATGTTACTAGAAGAGACCAATCTTAAAGAATGGTATCATTCCTGGTGAAATAGAAGGTCAGTAAAAAAGAATAAAGAGAAGACTCGGTGAAATGATATAACACAGTCATTACAACAATGTGTTGAAACTTAGAAAAGATTGTGATTATGATACAGAGTTGTTAGTATTTTACTATATTATTCATAGACAATTGATTGGAAAGATCCCAGAAAAACCACAGTTCTGCTCTAACTCATGTGGTAGCACTATGAGTTAGAGTCAACTCAATGGCAAATGATACTGACCTCTTTGGAGTATGAAAATGAGTTTCAATCTTGCACTATACAGTCAATACTTTGAAAATACTTTTACTTTTAATATATTTTACTTTCACAATTGAGTAAATCATGCAGCCTTATTATAAAATTGTTTTGTTCTTTCTTATATTGTTGGTTTTTTTTATGTGCAGCCAAGTCGTCTGAAACTCATAGCAACCCAAAGTACAATATCCCTGAAACCTACTCTATCTTGTGCCAATATTATTGGCTCTGACACACCTACCTTTATTACCCCAGTGACTCAATCAATCCATCTCATAGAAGGTCTTCCTATCTTGTGCTGTCCCTTTACCCTATGAAGCATAATGTCCCTTTCCAAAGACTGGTCCTTCCTTGCAACATGTTCATAACATGTCAGACAAAGCCTCAGAATCTTTGCCTCCAAGGAGCAGCCTGGTTTCACTTTCTTCAGGACAAACTTGTTTGTTCTCCTGGCAATCCATGGTATATTCAATACTCTTATTCAGCACCATAGCACAAAGGCATCAATTATCTTTCTATCATCCCTAGTCATTGTCCAGATTTGTGATGCATAGCAAGTAATTGAAAGACTATGTGTTTGCTGCAGAAGGCCAAGGACTGCAGCCTCAAATATGGACTGAAACTCAATATCAAGAAAACAGATTCTCACCACTGAGCCAATTGGCAACATTATGATAGATGGTGAAGATTGAGATTGTTAACTGCTTTAGTTTGCTTGGCTCAACAATTAACACTCTTGGTACCAGCAGCCAGGAAATCAAAAGGTAAATTTTAATGAGAAAGTCTGTTGTCAGCGACCTCTCCAGAGTACTGAGGAGTAACAGCATCAATCTGGAGATGTAGGTGCTCCTGGTCCAGGCCATAGTCTTCACAATTTTTTATGTTGTCTTAAACTAAATTAAACATATATATATTGCTTTGAGTTGGAATCATATCAATGACATTTAACACCAGCAGCAACCACAACACTGAAAGAATGATCGAGTATTTATTTGTAATTATTCTAAACATATCGTTCAATTATCAGGAATAAAGGACTAAGAAAGTCTGAAAATATTTTTTATAACCTCAAATAAATGCAGATGATGGGGGATAATTAGTACAATCAATTAGAATTTGACACATAAATTAAAAAAATACAGATTTAAAGGGTTAGTTGGTTCCAACAATCTACAATCCACCATAGTTATCTGGTGTTTTGTTTTTTTTTTTCTGATGTGATGGTTTGCATGTTGTTGTGAGATTGAAAACAAGGCTGACATTATAATGTCAAATACTAGCAAGAGGACTAGAAAGAAAAGCCTGGTCATCTACTTCCAAAAATTAGTCAATGAAAGTGCAATGTAACACAAAAGAATATTATTTAATGTAATGGGAGACAAATATAGATTGGATGGCAACATTGCATACAAACATGCAGCAGCCACAAAGATCCTAGGGGACAGTGCATCATTTTGTTACATTTTACAAGAGGACATAAGAAGCATGATGTTGGTATAGTTTAAACATTGAGTTTAATGACTGGTGATACAAAACAACCAGTTGCTCTTTTGGAAAAATATAAGACAGTTCTATCTTACTAAAACTTGTTGGTTTTGTTGTGTACTAAGTTCAATATCAAGAAGACAAAGATTCTCACCACTGGACTGATTTGGCAGCATTGGGATGGACGGTGAGGAGATTGAGATTGTTAACAACTTTAGTCAGCTTGGCTCCACAGTCAACAGTCTTGGCACCAGCAGCCAGAAAATTAAAAGACATTTTGATGGGAAAGTCTGCTGTTAGGGACCTCTCCAAAGTATTGAAGAGCAATGGTGTCACTCTGGAGACTAAGGTGCATTTGAAACAGGCCATGGTCTTTGTAATCACTTGTTATGCATCAGAGAGTTGGGCAATGACTAGGGAGCATAGAAAGATAATTGATGCCTTTGAGCTGTGGTGCTGGAGAAAAGAATTTAATGTAACATGGACTGCCAAGGAAACATTCATCCTGGAGAGGGTCAAACCGGGCTGCTCCTTGGAGGCAAGGATTCTGGGGCTTCATCTAACATACATTGGATATGTTGTAAGGAGAGACAGGTCCTTGGAGAGGGACATCATGCTTGGGAGGGTGGAGGGACGGCACTCTTTGAGGTGGATTGATTCAGTGACTGGGGTAATCGGGATGGGTGTGTCAGAGACAGTATGATTGGCACAGGATAGAGCAGGGTTTAGGTCTCTTGTACATAGGGTTGCTATGAGTCGCAAGCGACTCGACGGCACTTAATAACAACAAGTATAGAGTTGGAATCAGCCCATGGAAGACACTTCAGTGGGTTTTCAGAGGCCATAAATTGCAAGGCAGCTGAGGGCCATCTTTTTCCTGCAGAGCAACTGATAGATTCAAACTGTGTATCTTTTCATCTTTACCACTGAGCCACTTACTTTGGAAACCCTGTGGAGTAGTTCTATACTGTCCTACAACTTGCTGTTAGAATAAAATCAATGAATCAATAAATGGCAGTGAGTTTATAAAGGAATCACCGAGACAAAGCTGACAGGATAGCAACTGATAGTGATAGTATGAGCCAAGCGAAGGTATTATTAGTTCCTTTAATCTCAAAAGTCCTTTGTCATTGTGTATCATGGAATCACAATCGGCGTAGAGCTGACTCACTAGTGGAGTTTCAGATGCAGTAAATCACACAAGAGGAGATTGCCATCTTTCACTGAGGACGAGCTGGTAGATTTGAAGAATATGCCTGTGGGCTACCAGGCCAACCCATTATCAATAAGCCACCAGTGTGCAGGCAGGCATATTGTCATTCTTCTTGTCCACTGAGGTAGTTTAGAAGCTAAGCTTTTTACACAAGATCACAAGACTGGTAAAAGGTAGAATTGGGATTCAAATTTGGACCAGTTCTTTCCTAAGGTGTTCTCCTCAGCATTTCATTCTATATATCCATTTATTACTCACTAAATATGTCATAGACTGCCAAAAGACTAAACAAATATGCCATGGGGAGAGTATAGCCAAGATGCTCCTTGGAGGAAAGAATGGTTACACTTCATCTTATATGTACAGGTGATGCTGCTGGGAGGAACCAGTCTTTGAAGAAAAACATCATTCTCAAAAAAAAAAAAAAAGAATGTGAAGGGTTTGCAAAGGAAGAGAAGACTCTCAGGAAGATGAACTGACACAGCGACTATAACAATTGGCTCTAGTGTGGAAGAGATGATGAGGCTTATACAGGATAGAGCATGTTTCAGATCTGTTATTCATTGAGTTCACTATGAGTCATATCTGACTAGAAGGCACCTAACAACAATACATTTACTGATACAGGAAGGTAAATAGGATCTCATATCAGCATTGGTAATATCTAAGTAACACTGATTCACTGCATATACAATGTTCAATAATTCAGGTCTGTACAGCAGGTTCAACACCCATTCTCTTTGTATTTGGTGATGCAAATGATTCAGCACTTTGTTACAGTCTGAAGTTTAACTGTATCCTGAAACACCTCAGAAGGAAGACATGGTGATTTACTTCTGAAAACTTAGCCATTGAAAACTATAGAGTATACTTTTGCATTGACATGCATGGAGTCACCATGATTCGGATTCAACTTTTCAGCAACAATAATTATTTTTTTCCAATTTCTACTATTTATGGTCAGTAAAAAAAAAAATGCCATATGTGAAAGGTGTTAGTTGGAAACATGAGCACACAAACAGGCAGAAATTTTTAGGCAGTCTATAATTTGGATTAAATTCTAGGTTTGCTATTTATCCAGGCAGAGGATTTTTCTTTTTTACTTGAAAAGTACCAATTCTTGCCATTGAAACCACAAAGTCAGCTTATAATTATAAAGATTCTAATTTGTAGAAGCTGACGAAGGATCTTATGAGTGGAATCTGAAAATAAATGCATATTGTGAGCTGTAAAAAAAAATCAAACTGAAATGAGGGGAATCAGTAGTGTATCTTTAAAATATGTATGGGAGCATAAGAGTAGCAAGTATATTTGTTTTAGATAAAAGAAAACAAAAACATCTATCTGAGAAGTTAAAATATAATAATTTGGATCATTGATAGCTATCATGTGATAATGAGAAAACTATGAGAGCCAGTATCAGTGAGATGGTCTGATTTTTCTGAACCTTAAAAACATTCTGCCTTTGGAAGTTTCAATCACCATTTTTATCATGTCTCTCAATTAGTGAAAAGTAACATTTTCTTTCTCTAATCAGTCTGCTTTGTTTAGGTTGGGTTTTACAGATTATTCTGGAGTAAAGCAGTGATCTTGTCTTTCAAGAGTCCCTCTTACTTAGTCAATGTTTTTCCCTATCAATTTCCTCTTCTATTATCTCTTTCTAGGCTTCCTTTTACTCTTACCTTACCATTTCTATACTGAAACTTTAGCATTGGACCTTTGTCTCCTTCACATGTTTTAAATTGTCCAAGAGTAGGACTTCTGTCATGCTCACTAATTTGTTTTTTTAACTTTGCCTGGCACTCTGAAGAGAGTCTGCTGGTGAAACAAAATGTTCATGTTGGGTTATTAACCAAATGTTAGAGGTAAAAAGCACTCAGAGATGTCTGGAAAGTAGGATCTGACTATCTACTTTCAAAAGATAACAGACATTGAAAACTTAATAAAGCACAGTTGTACACTGAAACTCATGGTATCATGATGAGTTGGAATCAATCTAGCAATAACTACTTTTTTCTCTTTGTGGGGGGACACTCACTGACTAAATATTTCTGAAGATACTGCTTTATTTTAATGAAGAGTGAGGGGACTGACTTTTCATAAGTTTTCCAGTAATGAAATTATATTTGTAGTGAATACTATTGCTGAATATTATTGCTGAAGAGTCAGTTCTGACTCACTGTGAACCCACTAATAGCTCTGCAAGGCTGTAAATCATAGGGGAAGGAGTCTGTCCATCTTTATCCCCTGAAGCCTTTAGTGTACTAGAATGGCCAGGTACATACTATGCCACCAGAACACTTACAATGAAATAATACATAGGAAATCTCACTTTTAATTTATTTGAAAATATTTATGTAGTTCCTGTGATTTGAATAGTAAATATTCTCTCTTACAGAGATGCAGAAAGAATGACTACATAATCTCTAATGGTCATTATCTAACAGGATACAAAAAAAGACGTGAATAAACACTGTGTTGTTAGGCAGAATGTAAGGTGCCATAAAATAATCAAAATGGTATGGAGTTTATCTTTCAGTCATTACTTAACTTTGCTATGTGTGCTGGATATGAACATGTGAATGGGCTTATCCAGAAGGGATTGGCTATCTATCAGTTCAAAAGGGGACTGGCCATTCTCAACAATCAACAAGAAGGTTGGCTGGCCTCGCCAATTAAATGAATAGCTCTAGCCAGAAGAATCAGAATTCTCCCCAGTCAGAGAAGAGGAAAGAGAATTTTTCAGCCCCAGTGAGGAGGAGGCAGGAAAATGTACTTCAGGACAACAGCAGCAGCCATGGCTGAACTGGAGAACTGAAATGAGATGAGACTTGAGGGAGGGGGCGATTAAAGGTAAGTCAGTATTGGCACGACTGAGAACTTTGTTGGACAGTACGAGGAGGAAGTCAGTTTTGACAGACCTGAAAACTATTTTTGACAATTTTATGTTTTTGGAGGCTATACTGGCAGTGATGAGAACTTGAGAACATCACAAAGCTTGAGGTTGAGGTTCCTTCATGCACATTTTGGGAGCTGTCTTGACTGTATTGTTATGGAATAAAACCATATTAAGGAAGTTAAATGGTTTTATGTTGTCTGTGAGCTATCACATCTGATTTTAGACCCAACCAAGCAATAAGATTTGCATTGAAATAAGTAGAAAGAGGCATGGGAATGTGGAGGACATGCCTGACCTCATGGACTTTGATTTTGTGTTATTAGTGCTGTAAATGGGGATAGTTTTCCCCTGTGAAGTTTATTAACTTTATGATCTTTATCAAAATCATATATGGTGCTCCCCACATGGCCCTTACTCTTTTTACAGTTAGACATTTGTATTATCTTTATTTGATTAGCATTTAGACAGAATTGAATATTACAGAAAATTTAGTCTCCATACAAGACAATTGCATTACTGATCTTTTGTTGTTATGTCCTGTCAAGCAAGAAATGACTCAGAGCTGACCCCCCAGCTGTTTTTGAGTAAATAAATTGCACAGGAAGAGATTGCTCATTTCTCCCACAGAGCACCTAGAGGATTTGAACTACTTGCCTTTGAGTTGGCAGTACAATGCCTTTGCTGTAGATCACCAGAATTCTTTTTAAAATTTATTATTACGGGAGATCCAAGATGGCAGCAGAGGCAGAGACAGCGTGGTGAGCTGTGGGAGCAGCGAACCACTTAAAGTAGGGCCATTATGGCCTTCCACAGACTTCGACTTATTAATAATTGAACACTTAAACAGTTGATGACTGGCCCTCAGGGAAGATTGAGGCTCAACAACAGGAATTCACGGATTCCCAAGGAGAAATAGGTGAGTCTCGTGGCTCCCAATCCCCCCCACCCCCCACGCAGAGCCCGATCCTCACCGAACAGCTGCTGCAGCTCCATGAGGCTTCCACAGCCTGAACGAATAGATTTCCTCACCCAGGATGGATGCTGGGCACCGGCCCTCCTCAAGACTGGTACAGTGAAGCCACCACACTGCCGCAAGGTGGACTTGGTCTGGAGAGAATTCTTGGAGCCAGGATGATGGCTGTGGGAAAAGTGGGCACCGGCTGGGCGCCCACACAAGAGGGGCCGCGCTCCCGCCAAGTGCCCGTGTGGCGGGGTGGGGAGGCGTGCCCCCAACGGCCACCTGCTCTGGGGGGGCCGTGTGCCTCCTGCCAGCCTCCCGCGCTCGGGGGTGTATGCATGCCACTGGCCGCCTGTGTAGGAGGTAGGGGATGGGATGCATGCCCGCCATCTGCAGGTTTGGGTTTCCTTGGACAGGCCAAAGAAGATGATTACCTATGCATTGGAAAGGCCAAAGAGGACAATTACCTATTCATTGGACAGGCCAAAGAGGATGATTACCTATGCAATGGATTGCTGAAAGTCACTGTGAGTCTGATGACCTTAAGAGTGGCAGCATGCACAAGAGGACGGACATCCTAAATGCACCACATATTTTGTTCTGTTGAATGCTTCTGCCAAAAGATGGTTAGACCTGGGGGGAGTCTGTTCACAATTCTCAGGTTCCCTTTATCATATATAAAGGGGGAGGGCAGTGACACCTACTTCAAAATATAGTATGACCACTTATGGGGGGAGGGTAAAAATGGCAGTGCTGGAACTGGAAACACTATCCCTGACTACAGAGTCCTCAGTCAGGCGAGGGGACCAGACTGCGGTAAGGGCAATTGGAGGGGGAGTACACCAGCCAGCTCCTTGGGGGTGTTGCCCTGCTCGGCATGGGCTGCCCTTGGCCCCCATCTCGGGGTGAACTGTCGTAGCCGTCTGCCCGGGGCGGGCTGCCCTCGGCCCCCAGCTCGGGGAGAGCCTTCAGGGCCCTCAGGGTGAGCTCCTCAGTCCCCAGATTGTGTCATCTGACTCCTGGGTGGGGAAGGGAAAAAAAAGAATGCCTAGTGTATC
>NW_006399930.1:384969-386363 GCF_000299155.1 Elephantulus edwardii | reverse complement strand
ATGTTTTCCCAATTAAAAAAAAAAAGAAAAGAAAAGAAAAGAAAGCCACTCAAAGGCCCCGGAAAAAAAAAACAAAAAAACAAACAACTAATTATGAAACATCAATAAATAGTATCAATGCAACTGAGGGGGGAAAAAGGATAACCAAGGAAGGCAACCCCCAAACAAACTAAAAATCAAACAGAAGAAGTGGAAAATATCTGAAGATAAAGAAATGCAGAAAAGCCTGCTGAAAAATGACTTGAAGAATAGGGTTCCCAAATTTAGAGGCATATTGAGAGAAAGCTTGGTTGCACAGTGCTTGGCTGCTACTGAATAGAGGTATTTGAGAAATTTATTTGAAGCATTTGCAAAAACCAAGTAAGAGCTTGAGGATGATGACCAAAATTGACGTATAGTAGATATGCAAACTTATTTGCAATTTTAGACATTTAAAGTTACTAGACAAATAAAATAAAGCACAATTAGAAAATAAATAACCCAAGTACAGTGGATAGGTTTCATAAAGTTACCATTATATATTTAGAAAAATAATTTTGTCAATAATGTTCAGGGTTAATTGGGGTGACAAAGAGACTAAAGATGAGAGTAGAAGTAATGTTTTCTGAGAAAGATAAAATGGACATGAACTTTGGGTAATAATGATGAGACTTATAAAGGAGGAAGAGGTGATGGATGGCATTTGAATATAATGAAAAGCTTATTTCATTAAGATCATACAAGAAATTTATAGAAATATATTACAAAAGCATCGAAATTCCACAAGGAGTTCTGGTGGCCTGGTGGGTAAGGAATGGTGCTGTCAACACAGAGGCAAGTGGCTTGAATTCATCTGTTCTTCCTTGGGAGAAGAAGAAAAAATCACTTCTCTTTTCATTTACAGCCTCTGAAAACCTGTGGAGAGTGAATCAGTTCCAATTTGATAACAATGAGCTAGTTTATTTAGTTAGTCATAATGAACATCTATCACTTACAGTTGGGAGATCAGGATATATATAACACATTGTTATGGCCAAATCTGCTGTCAGGTACTTGTCTAAATTATTAAAAGCACTGATGTCATTTTGAATTCAAAAGTATGTCTGATTCAGGACATCATCTTTTCAGTCACTTGATATCCTTCTGAGAGCAAAAGAATGAATAAGTATGATAGAAGAATTGACGTCTTTGAATTGTTTTATTGCAGAAGAGCATTGAATATCTTGTGGATTGCCAAAAAACAACAGACATGTCTTAGGTGCAGACAGAGTGGTCCTTGGATGCAAGGATTGTGAGGCTTTGGCTCATATATTTTGAGTATGTTGCTAGGAGAGGACATTCCTGGGAAATATATTTATCTCTATCTTATCTCTATCTCTGTCTCTATCTCCTCTCCTCTCCTCTCCTCTCCTCTC
>NW_006399930.1:382958-384823 GCF_000299155.1 Elephantulus edwardii | reverse complement strand
CTCTCTCTCTCTCTCTCTCTCTCTCTCTCTCTCTCTCTCTCTCTCTTGCTTGGATAAGTGGAGGGTCAGCAAAGAAAGGAAGATCATCACTGAGGTAGATTGGCACAATGACTACAGTAATTGGATCAAGTTATCAGAGATAAAAAGACCAAATTATTATGTGTCATACCTGTGTGACCTAACAGCAACACGTCACAAATGCTATTCAAATTCAGGTAGCATAGATGCAAAACTGTGTTTTGATTCATGTGGATTTGTTTTACTTTTCTTTCAGCTTCGTTTGAACTTGCAAATGAATAATTGTTGGTTCCTAATCAGTTACTGGCCTGGTCTTGACTACTGATGCTGAGCTCATATTTGTCTCAAGTTTTTGCGTGCTCATCATCAATTATTAGTAATGAACCAGATTGCATGTTTGATCTATGTCAGACTCCAGAAGTCGGTATACATCTTCAGTTTCTTCCTCTTTGGCTTTAGTTGTTGATGCATATATTTGAATAATATTTTTATTAACTGGTCTCACTTGTATGCATATGAATAGTATTTTATCAGTCACAGCATTGTAGTTCAGTATGGATCTTGAAATTATCTTTTTTACTGTGAGTGTAACTATTTCTTCTCATTTTTCTAAATATGGTAGAGTAGGTTATAAGGTTGTTTGATTCAAAGTAGTCAGTGCCAGTCCATCTAGCTTTCTAAGGCCTAGATAACTTCCAATTTCCTATATTCATACTTTTTACATCTTGTGTTCCAATTATTCATGGATGTTTGCAATTTCCCATTTTTTTTTTCTAGTGTATTTCACCTTAAGGATTTTAACTCTAATGCTTTGTCTAACAGTGTTCTTCTATGTTCATAGAGTCAACAAATGCTGCTTATATTAAAAGATAAGTTCAAAGAAACTTGGAAGATAGTCTGGCCAACAGACTGGAGGAATATTATATTTGTTCCCATTCCCCCCCAAAAATAATCTAACAGAATGAGGAATTTATAGAACAATATCATTAATATCACAGGCAAACAAAATCTTACAAGAAAAGTAAGCAAAATAATCTTGAAGATTATTAAAAAACAGCTAGAATAGTACATTGAGAGAGAACGGCCAGAAATTCAGCTTTAATTTAAAGAGACGAGGTAAATAATTTATGATGTCAGACAGGTATTGTCTGAAAGGAGAGAAGGGTGAGTACCAGAAGAATGTCTGAGTACCAGAAGAATGTCTATTTGTATTTTATTGACTATGCTAAATTATTTGTTTGTGTGGATTATAATAAATTATGACTAATATTGAGAAGAATGGGAAGCCAGACATTTAATTATCCTCATGTGAAACCTATATCTAGACCAAGAAGATCTTGGACAAATAGAGCTAAGAAATATTGCATGGTTTAATATTAAGAAAGGAGTGTACGGAGCTGTATCTTTTCTCCATATCTGTTCAATCTCTATGCTGAGCAAATAATTCGAAAAGTTGGACTTTATGAAGAGGAATGTCTTATCATAAACAGTGGTAGATTCAACAACTTACATTAAGCAAATGACACAAACTTACTTGCTGAAAGTGAGGATAACCTGAAGTTCTTGCTTTTGAAGATCAAGGACTATAGCCTCCAGCCTTCAATGTGGATCTCAACATTAAGAAAACAAAAGTTATTGCCGCTGGGTATATAGGCAAAATTATGATGTTGTTGTTATGTACCGTTGAGTCGTTTGTGACTCATAGCGACCCTGTGTACAACAGCCCTAAACCTTGCTCTATCCTGTACCAATCTCATTGCCTCTGACACACCCATCCCGATTACCCCAGTCACTGAATCAATCCACCTCAAAGAGGGTCTTCCCCTCCTGCGCTGTCCCTCCACTCT
>NW_006399930.1:380002-382733 GCF_000299155.1 Elephantulus edwardii | reverse complement strand
CATTGTCCAACTCTCTGATGCATAACAAGTGATTGCAAAAACCATGGCCTGTATCAGGCGCACCTTAGTCTCCAGAGAGACACTGTTGCTCTTGGGTACTTTAGAGAGGTCCCTAACAGCAGACTTTCCCATCACAATACGTTTTTTATTTCCTGGCTACTAGTGCCAAGAGTGTTGACCGGGGAGCCGAGCAAACTGAAGCTATGAACAATCTCAATCTCTTCGCCATCCATCCTGATGCCACTGATTGGTCCAGTGGTGAGAATTTTTGTCTTCTTGACATTGAGCCTCAGTCCATACTGAAGGCTGCAGTCCTGATCCTCTGCAGTAATTATGATAGATGGAGAAAAAACAGAAATGGTCAGTGATTTCTTCTTACTTGGATTCACAATCAACAACCTTGGTTACAGCAGTCATGAGCCCAAAAGATGCTTGGGCTTCTTTTTGTTGTTGTTGTTTGTAAAAAAACATAGTCAGGGACCTCTCCAAAGTGCTGAAGGTAAAGATGACAGTATAGAGACCAAGGTGTATCTAATCCAAGCCATGGTCTTTCCAATTACTTGCTATGCATCTGAAAGTTTGACAGGGAATAAAGACAACAGAAGAAGGATCAATGTCTTTGAGCTATGGTACTAGAGAAAAATGTGAAATATCCCACGGATTGCCAAGAGAACAAATGAATACGTCTTAGAGTGCAGCCAAATGCTCCTTAAAAGGAAGGGTGGTGAAATTTTATCTCACGTATTTTGGGCATGTCAGTAGTAGGAGCCAATCCTTAGAAAGTACGTCATACTTGAAAAAGTAGAGGGTTAAAGAAGAAAGGGAAGACCTTCAATGAGATATATTAACATGGTGACCTTTACAATGGTTTATGTATGGTACAGATGGTGAGGATAGCATACAATAGCACAGGATAGGACAGGGTTCAGAGCCATTGTTCATAGGGTTGCTGAGTTAGAGTTGACTAGAACACACCTAATATCAACAATAACAATGACACATAAAATGTGCTAATTAGAAAGAAGATAGGCAAAATAAACCAGGTACCAGGGGTGAAAGAAAACAAAAAATCAACAGATTAAGGGAATGTGGAAGATTAAGACTCTTCCTGTAAGACAAAGTATGAACCAACTGTTTGAAGTCAAGAGTTATTATTATGAAGATGGAATAGCCCAGAAGACCCAGACTTATATAAACTAAATGTTCATCCAGGTTAACCAAAGTTGATTCCTATATATGGCAACTTTCCATTGGCTGTCTAATGTTGTATATCTTTGAGGAACTGCACTGCCCTTCTTTCTTCCATAGAAGGTCTGGTGAACTCAAAGTACCAAACCTTTCAGTTGGCAGTAAAACATAACTTAGCTGTGGAAAAAAGTGTTATAGATACAATATAGACATTATTAGTATTAGTATGAAAGCAATAAAGAGATGTAATAAGATGATATTAAGAGATCTTTGTTAGCTCTAAACAACAAAAAATAAAATATTTAAAAAGTCATTCTTACAGCAGTATTCATACAGAATTGGGAGTGTGTGTGGTTAATATGTGGGAAGCAGTTGCTCCTGTAGACCAACAAGGAGAATAGCCAATGTTGAAATCACTAGTAACAATCACTAATAGCAAAAGGAAAGACAATACAATAACTATACAATTATTGAATGATTGCTGTGAATTAGACACTATAACCCAAATTTAACTTTAATACTCAGAAGACTCTCTTTGGACAAAGTGGTAAATTCCATAATATCCAGAAAATGATAGAGGAATGTCTCAGTTATCATAACGAGCTAACTTTCAGGAAAGTCATGGTCAGATTTGACTAAGACAATAAGTGAGTTCTCTTGCTAATCTTTACAAGTCTATTGCTGTCAAGTTGATTACAACTCGATATGAGCTAAATGTCTTCTTTTCTCTGTTGTTAAATTAAGAATAAATGCTACAAAAGTAAAAAAAAAATAAGTAAAATACATAGAATAACAATTTTCTACCAAAATGAGTATAGCAGATGGCTTTATGGCTGAATTCTACCATTCAGAGACAAGCTGTCACCAATTCTACTCAAAACATTTCAAAATATATGAAAAGAAGGAACACTCCAGAGTCATTCTATGAAGCAACCATAATGCTAATATGAAAACCAGCAAAAGACATTATCAAAGAGAAAACTACAAACCAATATTGCTTATGAATATAGATGCAAAAATTCTCAATGAAATCCCAACCAATACAATACAGTTGTATATTAGAAAAATAATTTAACATGACCAAGTAGGATTCCTAACAAGTATACAAGAATGGTTCAGTATAAGAAAAACAATCAACATAATTCATTGCATTAACAAAGCAAAAAATAAGAACCATATTATCCTATCAATTGATGCAGAAAAGGCATTTGACAAAATCCAACACCCCTTCTTGATAAAAACAATCAACAAGATAAGATTTGAAGGGGACTTCCCCAATATAGTGAAAAGTATATACACAAAATCTAGAGCCAAAATTATTCTCAATACATAAAAATGAAAGGCATTCCCCCTGAGAACTGGAATCACACAAGGACACTTTCACTACTTCTATTCTATTGTATTGGAAGTACTTCCTAGGGCAATAGTACACTACAGGAGAAAGAAATAAGAGTCATCTTGTTGTTGTTGCTATGTGCCATCGAGTCGTTTATGACTCATAGTGACCCTATGCACAACAGCCCTAAACCCTGCTCTATCCTGC
>NW_006399930.1:376419-378272 GCF_000299155.1 Elephantulus edwardii | reverse complement strand
CACCTTAGTCTCCAGAGAGACACCCTTGCAAAGCGAGGTACTTGGAATAAACCTAGCTAGAGACATAAAAGACCTTTATAAAGAAAAGTACAAAATACAACTGTGAGAAACAATAAAAGAATTAAATGGAAGACTATTCCTTGTTCATGGATTGTTGTTGTTGTTATGTGCCGTCGAGTTGCTTGCGACTCATAGTGACCCTATGTACAACAGCCCTAAACATGGCAGTCCATGGTATTCTCAATACTCTTCTCTAGCACCACAGCTCAAAGGCATCAATTCTCCTTCTATCCTCCCTGGTCATTGTCCCACTCTCTGATGCATAACAAGTGATTGTAAAGACCATAGCCTGTATCAGACGCACCTTAGTCTCCATGTTCATGGATAGGAAGACTCAATATAGTGAAAATGACAATCTTACCCAAAACAATCTACATATTCAACACAATCCCAATACAGATACCAAATTATGTTTCAAAGATATGGAAAAGTTAATAACAAATTCACTGGGAAAGTAAAGAGTCCCCAAACAAACAAAGCACTTCCTAAAATAGACAGATGATAGATAGATAGATAGATAGATAGATAGATAGATAGATAGATAGATAGATAGATAGATAGATAGTCAGGCATAGCATTCCCCTATCTCAAAACTTACTACATATGTGTAATAATCAAAACAGCATGATGTTGGTACAATGGCAGACATATAGACCAATGGAACAGAATTGAGAATCCAGAAATTAACTCATGCTACAGAGCCAAAGGTGAGTGACTTTTAATCCGCTGCCCTCGGGCCTGTCTTTCATAGTTTTTGTTCAGACATTCCTCTAGATCGTATAGCCCTGGTGTACAAGTTGTCGTACCGCGTTCACTTTTGGTTGCTGTGAGGCTGAACACCGTGACACTGGTGTGTCAAATGCATTAATGATTGGCCATCCAATGTGGACAGAAAGTAGGGTGGAGCTCCCCAATTAAAACAAGTTTGGAAGGAGGAGTAGCATCCACTTCCATAATAGCCTGCCTCCGGAAACCTTATGAACCTGGAGAGAGGATTAAAGGCACCCAAGTATCGAGGACTCTCCTTCATAGGATCACCATGAGTCGCCTGTGACTTGACGGCACTTAACAACAACAACAATATTTAGACAATCTTGTTTCAATCAGGGAGCTCCACCAAACACTGTCCACCATGGATAACCATTATTGCACTTGACACATCAGTGTTACAGTGTTCAGCTTCACAGCAACCACAAGTTACCTCTGTACAGCAAGTGGACAGACTAGGGCTATATGACCTAGAAGAACGTTTCACTAAAAACAATTAAAAACAGGCTTGAGGGTCTCCCACCTTTGGCTTGGTAACATCACTTTCTATCCACTATGCCAAAAGATCTCTCTCTATGCTACTGTTATTGTTAAGTGTTGTCAAGTCGTAGGGAACTCAGAGTGACCAGATGAATGAAAACTGAATGCTTGTATGATGTTCATCCTTTCTCCAATTCAAAGAAGCATGGAAGCAGGAGTGAAATCCACTTCTGAAATAGCTTGCCTCCAGAGACCATATGAATCTGTAGAAAGCGGAAACAGGATCCACATCTCACACTGTATTTAAAAAATATAAAAATAAACTCAAGGTGGATCAGAGACCTAGTTCTAAGTCCCCAAACCATAAATATCTTAAGAGATAAAATGGGATGAAACTTAAAAGGCCTAGCCAATGGTATGGTTGGCAAAAACCAGCCAGAAATGCACAACCAGGGTAGGATAACATCAATGAATGTGACCTTTTAAAAATTAAGTCTCTGTGTGCATCCAAAGACTTTTCTATTACAGTGAAAAGAAAAAAAAAA
>NW_006399930.1:374633-375809 GCF_000299155.1 Elephantulus edwardii | reverse complement strand
AACTGAAATACAAACAGATATGTATGCTGATGTTCATAGCAACAATATGAGAATGGCTGAAACGTCCATCAACAAACAACTGGGTTGAGAAACTATGGTATATTCCCAGTGGAATACTATGCAGCACTCAAGAGAAAAGAGTTTGACAAATGTAACTTGGGAAAGGTTAGAGAGCATTATGTTTAGTGAACTAACTTATCCACATTAGAACAAATACTGTGTAGGTCCATTATTATAAAAGCAGAAGGATAACCTATGATATGTGTATGGATACACAAATAGGTTTTAGCTGATTTTTGTGAAAAATAATAAGTACTTAGTAATGTGCCATTAATGAAAGGATGTCCTACCTAAAAAGGTGCTTTTCTGTGCCAGAGCTATGTCACACCATCCTTTGGGCCCTCTGCTGAAAAAGTGGAATCAATTCTCAAATAATACATTTCTAATTGTATCCTCTAGCATTATAGGTATAGGATCATACTGTATTATAACTGTGAATGTAAAATATCTTGTACCTGTTTTATGACATGTAATAGAGATCCTTGGAGAAGGACATCATATTCAGAAGGGTGGAGGGACAGGGTAGGTGAGGAAGATCCCTATGCGATGGATAGATACAGTAACTAGGACAATAGAGGTAGGCGTGTCAGAGTCAGTGAGACTAGTTCAGGACAGGGCAGGCTTCAGAGCTGTTGTGCATAGTGTTTCTGTGAGTCACAGATTACTTGACAGCATTTAACTACAATAATACTGACTGCACTATATCAGAGCTGCTTTTATAAAAAACATTATTTCTCTAGAATGGTTTCTTTTCAGATGATAATTGAGAACCCTAAAAAACAAATGGCACTACAATAGTAACAGAACTTTCCTATTTTCTGAGGCTTTGTTTTGTACTTTTTTTTTTATTTTAAGGAATTGTGTTGGATATTTCTATTACTTTTGTTCTGTTGACTACTTCTATTGGAAAAACTGTCACCACTATTGATAAATAGCACACTGAGACTGATATTTTTATATGAACATTTATATATGTTGTCTGTTGTTACGTGCTGTTGAGTTGCTTGCGACTCATAGTGACCTATGTACAACAGCCCTAAATTCTGCTCTGTACTGTGCCAATCACACTGTCTCTGACATTCCCATCCTGATTATCCCAGTCACTGAATGAATCCA
>NW_006399930.1:363503-370468 GCF_000299155.1 Elephantulus edwardii | reverse complement strand
TGAAAGCAACTCCATTTTTCCTCACCTTTTCATCTCCAGAGTAATATATCGTGTGATTATCCAACTCAAAATGCCCCATGTCAGTCCATCTCATCTCCCCAGTGCCTAGTATGTCAATATTTATGCGTTCCATTTCTTCCTTAACAATATCTAATTTTCCTACATTCATGGTTCTCACATTCCATGGCCCAATCACTAGTGTCTGCATACAATTGTTCCTCTTCCTTTGTATTTCCATACTTGAAAGCTCCACCTCAGTTGCCCTTTCTGTTATCTACATTCTGTTCTGTTCTGTTGTACATAGGGTTCTCAGATGCCTGCTATTTCAGAAGTGGGTGGCCAATCCTTCTTCCTACTTTGTCTTAATGTGAATGTTCAGATTTAGAGAAGTTTCAGACAGACCAGCATTTTATAGAAAAAGTGAAAGATATATCCCTTATTGTGGAATTAACAATTAGTGTCAGTATTGTCCCTGCCTTTGGCACACGTGTCTTTACCCACTTATTTCCCTGCTCCACCATCCTCCAGGATACCCATCCACTTCTACCCACTCCCTTCACATCTATGTCCAGTTGACCATCCCTTGATCTAATAGCTTATATATGAAGCTTCCTTGGTTTCTGTGATTCCAAACACGTCAGCTTCTGGTAGTTCCTTATGCTGGGACCAGTGTCTCTGAAGTTTTTGGTAATGTTTCCTGAGCAAAGGCGATGTGTCCTGTAGAACTGGTGTGTAGAGAGGTTTTTCGCTCGGGCCCGAACAAATGCAGCACAGTTTTGGTGTCTTCAGTGTTACCTAAGAAATGGTTGAGGAGTTTTATGGACCCTTTAGCTGCCCAGCTTCTCCACCAGTGAGGCTCCTTTATGCCCCCTCTATGTGGCCTGAGGAATGAATTCCACATGGTTATATATACAAAATTTGAATTTTTGGAAACTTTAGGTATGCTCTCAACTTTGGAAAAAGAATACAAGTTGTACCATGTTATCTTGACACTGTAAAGAAATTAGTAGTAATAATGGTCTAGAAATGTTAAATTTACTTTTTTTCCATTTGTACATCGACTATGTGCTGTATTAAACAAGTGAGGTCTACATGAGTTTGATTATATAAATGAATAAAATATTCTTTAAAAAATGATAACATTAATGTAATTGTTGAAGGGTGTATAGATGCTTCATAACCAGTTGGGTATGTAATTCTACTAAAATATTTTATTGAATGTTATATATATAAATTATTAACATACCTTTTCATAAAAGCATATGATATTAATAAAATAGGATGCCCTTGCTTGTTGCTAACAACTAAGTTTTCAACTATAAGATGAAATAGGCTGGCAGTTCAGGTATACTTGAGGCACCTTAGAAAAGAAACCTGATGATCTGTTTCTAAATTAGCAAAGCCACAAAGACATAAATAGAGAGCTCTGGTGGTATAACATGAAGGGAAGTGTACTCCTTACCCAAAGCTTGCATTTCCCTGGCCACTTGAAATCTACCAGCAGGTGCAAAGGAGAAACATGAGCATTCATCTCTCATAATAGAAGTCCAATAACAGGACAGCTCTAAGTCTGTTTCAATTCAAGGACAAAGAGTTTTGAGAAGACCTCATGGAAAAGTACAATATTCAGAATCTCTTCCAACATCTATCTCAATCTTTTCTTCCTCTTCTGTCTTTTTAATGACCTTTTGCATTATTCATGGTTAACATTCTTGATATCCTCCCACAGTTCATCTAGCCTTCTTTTATTAGTGTTCAAGGCCTCAAACCTGTTTTTGAGATGGATTTTAAATTCAGGTAGGATCAACTTGAGGTCAAATTTTGGTTCTTGTGGATTTGATCTTTCTTTAGCTTTAGTTTGAACTTATATATGAATATTTGATGGTCTGTTCCAAAATCAACACCTGGCCTAGTTTTCACAGGTGATACTGATACTAATATCACTAGTATCAAACACAGGTAAAATCTTGCTGAAGATCATCTAAAAAATGACTACAGCAGTACATCAACAGGACCGTTAGAAGTGCAAGCTGAGTTTAGAAGAGCCAGTGAGACAGAGATGTTATAACTAATGTTAGATGGATCTTGGCTGAAAGCAAAGAGTACCAGAGGAATGTTTATCTGTGTTTTATTGACCAAGGCATTTGATTGTGTTTCATAAAAAAAATGTAGCTAATCTTTAGAAGAATGGGAATCTCAGACCATCTGATTATGTTTGTGCAAAACCTATACTTGGACCAGGAAGCAGTCCTCAGAACAGAGCAAAGAAACACTGCATGGTTCAAAATCAGGAAAGGAGTGTATCAGGGAAGTGTCCTGTCTCCATACTTTTTCAATCTATATGTGGAACAGATAATTTGAGAGGATAGACTTTATGAGGAGGAGGATGGTATCAGTATTGGGGGAAAATGAGCCAACAACCTACATTACAAAGATGACACAATTTTGCTTACTGAAACTGAGGAGGGCTTTAATCACTTGCTGCAGAAAGTAAAGGACTGTAGTCTATAATATGGATTGAAGCTCAATATCAAGAAAACAAAAATTCTCAACACTAAAAAATTGTCAGCACCATGATAGTTAAAGGTTGAGATTAACAATTTCCATTTGCTTGGGTCCACAATCAACACTCTTAGCACTAGCACTCAGGAAATCAAAATACTAATTGCATTGGGAAAATCTGCCATCAGGGACCTTTCCAGAGTGCTGAAAAGTAATGATGTCAGTCTAAAGACTAAGGTTCAGAGGTATTGTGAGTCAGAGTTGACTAAATGATACATAACAACACCACCACAATGGAAAGTTCTCATCTCACTCAAGGATTTGACCATTGGAGTTGACTTGATGGAAATTAACACAAATAACAAATCATATCTATTCTTGGTGCATAATGGTAAATTGTGCTGCCAACCTGTTAGGTTTATGATTCAAATACTCCATTTGCTCTGTAGGAGAAAAAGGGGTAAACTTCTTTGAAATTTACTGTCTCTGATGACCCTGGAGAGTCAATGATGATTCACTTGTGACTCAATGGTACATAATAATAACAACCCTATATTCAGAATTATAATAACTAAAGCACTATATTAGCCTTAATATTAATAAAACATGGCTTTTTAAGACAGAGCTTACAACCTAATTTTATAGTTAGTTAACAAAATTGAGATCGTCACTTTCAGCTTTACATGCCCACAGTGTCTTTCTTTCTCAGGGTTCCACACTGCCTCCTACAGGGTTTCATATCAATCATGGATTTTAATTTTAAAAGGTATATAATGGACACAAGCAGATGTAGTGTGTTAAATTCACTGTCAGTAAAGCTAAAATGTTTAGAGAATGAGTCGTAACATATTTAGAAGGGTTTTATCCCTAAAAGGCTCTCTGTTTTACAAAATTGGCATAGACATACATGATTAATACCATTCTTCTTATATATGTCACAAATATGAGCTGTACTCTGGGCTAGAGGAGGATATCAGTTTAAGATGTGAAGTATGAACTGTTCACCATCATAGTAAACGCATTGCTGACAGATGGATTGTTTTTATGTTTTTATTATATCCACAAAATTTCCATCTGAGGTCATTTTTAATTTATACCACACATTATCTCTCTTGATCCATCTTTCTCTCAAGGTATGCTCTGCTGAGGTTTTATTTTTGTTATCCCACCCACATGTGGTTGGCCTACACAAACATACACACACCCTAATTGGGACTTTTCCAAAACAAATACCAATGGTATTCGCACCATGAGAAAAGGAGTTTGGTTAAAAGTTGATGTAGAGGTTAATGCCTGCATCCAAGTTTACTCTGCACAGAGAATGTCAATGCTAACATGATACAGTACTCTGGAGCTGGAGGGCCAATGTGTATTTTCTATTTTGTCACTCAAGAAATACAATCACTTATTATTCCTAAACATATACACAGCTGAGAATAGCACAATGTCTTATAAAGAATATAAAAGATCTTCTATATTCTTAAATATCATCTTTGAGGGTGTAGTCTTTTACCTGAAACTACCACCAATCACTTCTGTTCTCTTAAAGAAGGGGGTATTTTGAGGTTCATGCAAACAGGGAGAGAGACAGGAAGGAGGGGGGAGAGAGGAGAGTGCACAATATTCCTGATGAAGAGAAAGTATTATTTGTGATGATACTATGAAAATTTGGTTTTTACTGTTACTTTAAAAAGTTATATAAACAAAACATTTTTTAAATTTTTAAAATTTTTATGTGTGTGTGTGTGTGGGGGGTCAAATCATATTCTACTGGTAAAACCACTACATTTTTTTATGTGAGAAATTAGAAGAAATGTGGGTTCCATACCTAGGAAACTACTCAAACCAAGCTCTAAGTTCTTTACCATAGAATTGATTGGAACTCATAGGAACCCTCCAACTGACTTTCTGAATTTATAAATCTTAGTGGAAGGAGATGGGTAAAAGATTCCATCTTTTACCATTGGAATCATTTGGTGGATTTAAACAACACAAGCAGGAACATATGCTGTAAAATCTCTCACAAGAGCCAAATGGAAAAACCTGGAATAGTAAACATTCTGAAATTTAGTCAAGAGCTGAGAGGTGGCAGAAACACACATGTGCTGGTTTTTGTGTTTGTTATGTCATCAAGTCAATTATGACTCCTAGTAACACTATGAAAAACAGTTCTGAATCTTGCCATTTCTCACCATTTCTTTTCCTAACCTCACCATTTCTGACACACCTGACCCCGTTGCCACTGTGTTCATGCATCTCAACTGTGATTTTCCTCTCCTAGGCTGACACACTACCCTTCCAAATACTCTACCTTTCTTCAAGGATGGTCCTTCCTGGCAGCATGCCCAAAGTGAGTGAGACAGTATTTCAAAATCCTTGCCTCTAAGGAGCAAATTGGTTTCACCTTTTCCAGGACAGATCTGTGTGTTTTCTTGGCAGTCCACGGTATTTTCAATACTTTTATCTAGCACCACAACTCCAAAACATCAATGCTTCTTCTGTCATCCTTAATCATTGTTAAGCTCTCAAATGAATAGTAAGCAAGTAAGATCATGACCAGGATCAGGCACAACTTAGTCTGCAGAACTTTAGTCTCTAGACTGATATTGTTGCTCTGTAGCACTATGGAGAGGTACATGACTGCAGATTTTCCCAATGAAACCTGTGTTTTGATTTTGTGACTGCAAGGTTATAGATTTGTGTATGTTTGCTTATCTGCAACAATTGCCTGTCATATGTTATTTGAGTGGACTCCCAGATTAAGACAGACTAGGAAGAAAAGTTGACCATATACTCCTGAAATAACGGGCCTTGGAAAATCCTATGAACAATACAGCACACTGAGAATGTTAGATATAGAACTGGAGGCTGAGCCTTTGTATTGAGAGACATGAAAAATAAAGAGGAATAATTGCAAACAGCCACTAATAAATGGAGCATGGTATGTACAAAGTATGAATGTAGGAAAAGTGAACATTGTTTTTCTTTATGCTGAGATATAATTAGAAGGTTTTGTTCTTTATTTGATATGATTCATACAGAAAGCTATAGTTATTTATACTCATCTGTAGGTGATTCATGTCCCTCACTCACAGCAAGCAAGCTTATGACATTTATATACTGCAAGTTGTTCACACATCTTCCTTCAGTCTTGACCTTGTTCTTCTTCATATAGCCCAGGTTCTCAGGATTATTAGCTCAGTATACAGGGAGTTTTTGGGGTTGGTTTTTAAGTGTGTGTGTGTGTGTGTGTGTGTGTGTGTGTGTACCGTCAAATTGGATCTGACTGATACAGGAGGATTTTCCCTCTTTCTCCAGCAGAACATCTGGTTGATTCGAACCATCAGTGTACAGTTTAAGTAAGCATAGTATATGACAAAGCCCTAATGGATAACATTGTTGATATTAAAACATTCAGTATCTTCTTGTTTTGATATTAAAACATTCAGTATCTTCTTGTTTCCAGTATAATATACCATTGATTGTCTGACTCAGAGTCAAAGTAGCCAATGTCACTCCATTGCATACCACCAATGCTTAGAATGTTCATGCATTTAATTTCATTTTTTGCAACTTCTGGTTTTCCACCATTTGTATTATATACATTGCATGTTCCTACTAACAAGTATGTTTGCAGTTGTTTCTCCTCATTTTGACTGGCTTCCAACTTAAACTCTACTTCTAATACTACAGCTACCTGTGTTTCTCTGTTGTTCATAGGAAAGGGCCCTTGATGGGTTTTTGTACTTTCCAGCAGAGACTGTAGGCAGACCTAACTGGGTACCATCTGGATGTGGATATTAAGGTAGTAGCAATGTCTCTTCTGAATCTTTAATGTTGGTGCTCAACTGATTGAAAAGGCTTCTGAGGCTATCCTGTTCAAAACTAAGAAACTGAGCAAGGGGCCTCAATCAGACTGAAATAGAATGAGTATGAGGATCCAAGGCAGGGGAGAGGGTGGAAATAGAGGGGTGTGGTTGGGGGGGGTAGGGTGTGTTGATGGGTGGGTGGGGTGAAGAAAATGGGAAATATTTTTTGTGCAAAACAAATTATTGTACTAACTTTGTAAATAAATCAGAATAAAAATTTAAAAACATTTTAAAAAACACAAAAGAAAAATTATGTTGCATTCATAATTTAAAAGATTTTGAAGTTCTATCTTGAAGTATATTATATTATGCATATATTTGAATGATAGTGGTATTCACTGGACTTCCTTGTATGCGTATAGATATTATCCTGTCACTGACAATATTGTACTTCAAGAACCAACAACCAGAGCCAAGGAAGAGGAGATAGAAGATTTTTACCAAATTTTACAATCGGAGACTGAACGAACATGCAACCAAGATGCAGTGATAATAATGGGTGACTGGAATGCAAAAGTTGGGAACAAAGAGGAAGATTCAGTAGCTGGAAAACATGGACTCGGTGACAGAAATGGAGCTGGAGAGAGAATGATC
>NW_006399930.1:358561-359614 GCF_000299155.1 Elephantulus edwardii | reverse complement strand
TGAAACTGAGGAGGATCTTGTGGCAGAAGGTCAAGGACTGTAGTCTTCAATAAGGTTTGAAGCTCAACATCAAGAAGACAAAGATTCACACCACTGGGACGATTGGCAGCACCATGATGGATGGAGAAGAGATTGAGGTTGTTAATAGTCAAAAATTGCTCATATCCAGAATCAACACTCCTGGCACCATCAGTTAGGAAATCAAAAGATGGATTAGATTAGGTAAATATGCTGTCAAGGATCTTTCCAGAGTACTGAGAAACAACGATGTCAGTCTAGAGACTTAAGATGTGCCTGACCTAGGCAATGGACATTGCAATTATTTGCTGTGCATTAGAGAGCTGATCAATGACTAAGGATGACAAAAGGATTGATGCCTTAGAGTTGTGGTGCTGGAGAATAGTTTTGAACGTACCATGGACTTCCAAGAAAACACATAGTTCTTTCTTGGAGAGGATGAAACCAAGTTTCTCCATCTCACATAATTTGAGCATGTGGCCAGGAGGGACTGATCCTTGGAGAAGGATATTATGTTCAGAAGGATGGAGGGACACTGCAGGAGAGGAAGATTCCAGATGAGATGGATTGATACAGTAACTAGGGCAATTGGGTAAGTGTGTTGCAGTCAGTGAGACTTGCTCAAGCCAGGGCAAGTTTCAGAGCTGTTGAACATATAATTGCTATGAGTCTCAGGTGACTCGATGGCACTAAACAGTAACAACAAGTTCAAACTGAAGCTGTAAAAAAATTAAGTCCTCAAGAAATAAAATATGATCTTGAGTCTATCCCACCTGAATTAAAAAAAAATCTTGAGAATAGGTTTGAGGCATTAAAAACTAATAGTCCAAAACCAGGTATGTTGTAGGACAAAGCAAGGAGATCATCCATGAAGAGAGCTTTTGGCCATTACAAAGGATGAAGAGAAATTAAAAACTAAAATGAATATCAAAAGAAACTGAAAATTTCATTAGAGCATTATTGTTATTGTTATGTGCCCTCAAGTTGCTTTTGACTCATAGTGACCCTATGTACTAGAGCCCGAAATTCTGCTCT
>NW_006399930.1:356034-357936 GCF_000299155.1 Elephantulus edwardii | reverse complement strand
CAAAGCAAATTATTAACTGGAATGTGCAGAGAGCTGGACTTTGAGAACAACAACCACAACAAAAAGCCTTCTCTTGGCATTTCTCCTGAAAGAACTGGAAAACAAATTCAAGCCTCGAGTTGCAATATTTAGAGATGCTATTGACAAAATCTTGAATGGTGCAGGAATAATGAAAGGATATAGAAGGAATACACAGGATCACTTTACAAACAAAATTGACTGACATGGAAATATTTCAGGAAGTATCATAATCAATATATAATAACTTTGTAGGTAAACCAGTATTACTGTAGTTGTTATGTACTTTCAAGTCACTTGCGCCTCATAACGACCATATGTACAATGGTTCTAAACTCTCCTCTATTCTGTGCCAACCTTATTGTCTCTGACACACCTACCTTCATTATCCCAGTCACTGAATCAGTCCTTCTCATTGAGAGTTATTCTCTCTTGTGCTGTCTCTCCACCCTTTCAAGTATGATGTCTCTCTCCAAGGACTGATCCCTCCTTGCAGCATGACCAAAGTATGTCAGATTAAGCCTCAGAATCCTTGCCTCCAAGGAGCAGCCTGGTTTCACTCTCTCTAGGATGAACCTGCTTATTCTCCTGGTAGTGCATGGTATAGTCAATATCCTTCTCTAGCACCATAGTTCAAAGGCAACAATGCTCCTTCTATTATCCCTAATCATTGTTCAACTTTCTGATGCATAGCAAGTAATTGCAAAGACTATAGCCTGGATCAGGCACACATTAGTCTCCATGCTGACATCGTTGCTCTTCAGTACCCTGTAGAGGTATCTGACAGTACATTTTCCAAGTGCAATTTTTTAATTTCCTGGATCCTGAGACCAAGAGTGTTGGTTGTTAATCAAAGCAAGCTAAAGCTGTTAGCAGTCTTAATCTCTTCACTCTCTTTCAAGATGTTGCCATTCTGCCCAGTGGTGAGAATCTTTGTTTTCTTGATACTGAGCTTCAATCCATACTGAAGACTGCAGTAATCGACATTCTGTAGCAAATGCTTCAGGTCCTCCTCAGTTTCAGTAAACAGGCTTCTGTCATCTGTATAACACAGATTGTTGATGAGTCTTCCTCCAATCCTGATGCCACACTCCTCCTCATAGAGTCCAGCCTCCTGGATAGATTGAAAAGGTATGTAGATAGGACACATCCTTAGTATACACTCTTCCCAATTTTGAACCATGAAGTGTTCCTTAAATTGTTTTGATGACTACCTCTTGGTCCAAGAAGATGGTTCACATAAGTACAATCAAATATTCTGAGATTGCCATTCTTCTCAGAGTTAGCCACAGTTTGTTGTTATCCACTAAGTCAAATTCTTGTGTAAACCAATAAAACTTTTAAAAAAATAAATGGCAAGAAATTTTTAAAAAATTCAATGATAATGAAGGAAGAAGTTTACATTGTTGCACTATACCTTGCAAAATATAAGACCTTAAGACTTGGCAAAAAACAAGCCTCCAGGAATTTATAACATACCAATTGACATATTTCAACAAACAGATGCTGCCCTGTGCTTACTAAATTGTGCCAAGAAATCTGGAGGACAGCCACCTGGCTGGAAAGATCAATATTTGTTCCCATTCTAAAGAAAGGTGACCTGATAGGGTGTGAAAATTATCAAACAATGCCATTAATATCACATGCAAGTAAGATTCTCATGAAAATTATACAAAAACTACTGGAGCAACATGTAAATAGAGAACTGCCAGATGTGTAGGCTGGGATTAGAAGAGGCTGTGGTACTAGGGATATATTAGCTAATGTTGATGGGTCTTGGCTGAAAGTAGAAAGTACCAGAAGAAGGTCTAGCTGTGTTTTATTTACTATGGAAAGGCTGTGTGTATCCCAACAAACTGTGACTGACTCTAAGAAGAATTGGAA
>NW_006399930.1:349422-350214 GCF_000299155.1 Elephantulus edwardii | reverse complement strand
CAGGAGAGGAAGGCCCTCTATGAGGTGGATTGATTCAGTGACTGGGATAATTGGTTTGGGAGTGTCAGAGACAGTGCGATTGGCACAGGACAGAGCGGAGTTTAGGGCTGTTGTACATAGGGTCGCTATGAGTCGCAGGTGATTTGACGGCACATAACAACAACAAAATGAGAATTTATGAAGAGTTCATATTTTTCTTACTCCAAATACAACTCATTTCAAAGCAGTAAGCTTAACAATTATAATAGTTTTTTTTTTGTTAAAATGATTTAATGTGTCAAATGTTTTGTTTCCTCAAAGCTTATTTTTTAAAGCTTGTTTGTAAAAAAATGCTTTCATTTTATATTGTTTCTATACAAAATCCATATATGTCTGTCTCTTTTATATGCATTGTTTTTCACACATCCGTTTATTCGCATACTCTGCTATTCCTCTATGCAATTAATCACTATTGAGCCATTCCTACCATTACTCTACCTTTTCAAGTCCCCACTGGATCTTTAATAATTCCTTCACCAACTCTTTCTATTCATCAACTCTTAGCTTGTGATTTCTAAGCCCTCCCCATGTTTATATTGTAGGCACATCATTACAAATGTTTATACATTACAATTTGAGTAAATCTTTCCATTGCATGTACTGCCAACACTCATTTTATCACTGTGTTGTTCTTGTTGTTGTTATGTGCCGTCGAGTCGTTTGCAACTCATAGCGACTCTATGTACAACAGCCCTAACCTCCGCTCTGTCCTGTGCCAATAGCACTGTCTCTGGCACTCCCATCCCAATTATC
>NW_006399930.1:343541-349322 GCF_000299155.1 Elephantulus edwardii | reverse complement strand
CCTAGAGATGAATTGTCTTAGGAAAGTAAGCTGTCAAGTACTTCTCCAGAGTACTGAAGAGCAATGACATCAGTTTGGAGACTAAGCTGTGCCTCATCCAGGCCATTGTCTTCACAATTGCTTGTTATGCATCAGAGAGCTGGACAATGACTGGGGATGATGTTATGCTGTCATGTGTCATCGAGTCATTTGTGACTCATAGCGACCCTATGTACAACAGCCCTAAATTCTGCTCTGTCCTTTGCCAATCACCCTGTCTCAGACACACCCATCCAGATTACCCTAATCACTGAATAAATCCACCTCATAGAGGCCCTTCCTCTCCTGTGCTGTCCTTCCATCCTCCCAAGCATGACATTCTCTCCAAAGACTGGTCCCTCCTTACAACATGTCCAAAGTATGTTAGATGAAGCCTCAGAATCCTTGCCTCCGATGAGCAGCCCAGTTTAACCCTCTCCAGGATGAATCTCTTTGTTTTCCTAGCAGTCCACAATACTCTTCTCCAGCACCACAGCTCAAAGGCATAAATTCTCCTTCTATCCTCCCTAGTCATTGTCCAGCTCTCTAACACATAGCAAGTGATTGCAAAGACCATGGCCTGTATCAGAAGCACTGTAGACTTTATTACAGATTAAAGCTTAATGTCAAGAATCCAAAGATTGTCACCACTGGGCCAATTGGCAGCACCATGATAGATAGAGAAGAGACTGAGATTTTTAACAACTACAGTTTGCTCAGATCCATAATTAACATTCTTGGCATGAGTAGCCAGGGGGAAAAAATAATACAAATTTCATTGGAAAAATCTGCTGTCAGAGATCTCTCTAGAGTACTGAAAAGCAATTATGTCAGTCTAGAGACTAAGGTGCACCTAATCCAGGCCATAGTCTTCACCATTACTTGCTACTCATCAGAGAGCTAGAAAATGACTAAAGATGACAGAAAAAGAAATTGATAGCTTTGAGCTGTGGTGCTGGTGAAGAGTCTTGAACATACCATGGGCTGTCAAGAAAACAAATAGGTCTGTCTTGGATAAGCTGAAATCAGGTTTCTTCTTGGAGGCAAAGATTTTGGAGCTCCATCTCACATACTAACAGGCACATGATTAGGAGGGATTGGATCTTAGAGAAGGACATCATGCTCGGAAGGGTGGAGGTATGGTTCAGGATAAGAAGACTCAGGATAAGAAGGATTGATAGAGTAACTGGGGAAATGAAGGTAGGTGACTTAGAATCAGTGAGACTGGCTCATGACAGGGAAGCCTTCAGAGCTGCTATACACAGGATTACTATGGGTCACAGGTGACTCAATAGCACATAACAACAACAAGCAAATTATAACAGAAGCTGGACTCTATGAATAAGAATGTGTCACCAGAATGAAAAGAATACTCATCAATAACCTATATTATGTCAATGACACAACCATGCTTGCTGAAAATAATGAGTACTTGAATCACTTGTTGCTGATAATCAGTGACTAAATCCTTCAATAAGGATTGCATCTTAATGTGAAGAAAACAAAATTTCTACTACTTGACCAATAGATAATATCATGATAAATGGATAAAAGATTGAAACTGTCAACAACTTCATCTTAATTGGATCCACAATTAATTGACTTGATGCCAGAAATCACTGGGATTGTCTGCAATCAAATACCTCTACAAATTATTGAGGAGCAGTGATAGCACTTGGAAGACTAAAGTACATGATTCAGATCATAGTTTCCAATCGCTTGCTGTGCCTCTGAGATTTGGTCAATGAGGAAGAGTGACAGAAGATTGATGCCTTGAGTTATAGTTTTAGAGAAAAGTGCTGAGTGTCTCATGGACTGCCAAAAGAACAGTTCTGTCTTGGAGAAAGAACAGCTAGAAACACAGATGGGGGTAAAGATGACAAAGCTTCTTTTCACATTCTCTTGACATGTTGCAAGGAGAGGCTGTTACATGGAGAATGATATGCTGGAAAAATGAAGTGTCCACTAAAGAGAATTATCCTCAACTAGATGCATAGACACAGTGATTGTAACAATGGACTCAAGAGTGTCAGGGAAAGGGTTCAAATCAGTTATTCATAGGTTCACTATGAGTCTTACTTGACTTGGCAGCACCTAACAAAAACAACTGTTATTTTCTTTCACTAAAATACATGCTTCATGAGAATCAGAATTCTCACCCATTTTGTTTATTGTTGTGACCTAACATTTACATTGGTGGTGTTGTTATGTGCCATCAAGTCATCTGCAACTCATAGTGACCCTACGTACAAGAGCTCTAAACGCTGTTCTATCCTGTGCCAACCTAGCCATCTCAAATGCATTTATTCCCACTGCTCCAGTGACAGAACCGATCCATCGCATTGAAGGTCTTCCTCTCCATTGCCACCCCTCCACTCTGCCAAACATGATGTCCCTTTCCAAGGACCAGTCCCTCCTTGCAACAGGCCCAAAGTATGTCAGACGAAGCTTCAGAATCCTTGACTCCAAGGAGTATTCCAGCTTCACTTTCTCCAGGACAAATCTGTTTGTTCTCCTAGCAGTCCATGGTATATTCAACACTCTTTTCCAGCACCACAGCTCAAAGGCAGCAATTCTCTTTCTATCAACCTTATTCACTGTCCAACTCTCTGATGCATAGCATGTAATTGCGAAGACTATAGCCCGGATCAGTTGCCCCTTAGTCTCAAGCCTGACGTCGTTGCTCGTCAGTACTCTTGAGAGGTCCCTCACAGCCGACTTTCCCAATGCAATGTGTTAAGTGTCATCAAATTACATGTAACACATAGTGATCCTATAGTACAATAGTTCTGAACTCTATTCTCTCCTGAGCTAATCTCACTGACTTTAACACAACCATCTCCATTATCCCAGTAACTGTGTCAATCCATTTCATCTGAAATTTCCTCTCCTGCACTGTCCCTCCACCCTTCTAATCATGATGTTCTTCCCTAGGGACTGGTCCCTCCTGGCCACATGCTCCAATTATGTAGAAGACTGTTTATTGTTGTGTACCAGTGAGTCAGAACAGACTCATACTTCAGGATGGTCTTCAGAGGCAGTTAATCACATGGAAGGAGATTGTCCATCTTTCTCCCACTTTCTTTATAACAGTGAGTTCAGTAAATCCATTTTAAATAAAGGAATGAGGTTCCTAAATATGTGACTGTGGAATATGCTTACTTTTGGCTTATTTTTATAATAGGAATGCAACTAAAAAAGGAGTTAAGATATTAAATTTATGAAGAAGAATTAAAACTAAAACCTTTCTAATGTTATTTCCCTAGTCAATTTTGTGAACACTTTTTACTAATGCTAAGAAGTAAAATTGTTTTTTGTTTTAAAATGTTCCTCATTCCTTGGAAAGGAACATTATGTTTGGAAAGATGTAGAGTCAGTGAAATATAGGAAGATCTCTAATGAGATGGACTGACCCACTGACTGTAGCAATGATGGGGTAAAATGTGTCAGAAATTATGAGGATGGCATAGGATAGGACAGAGTTCAAATCTGTTCACAATGTCAGTTTTGAGTTGTACTTGACTCAAAGGCACCTATCAACAACAACAATCTTCTTGAGCTATTTGAGGACTAATTCTTGGTTCATTTACAGGTTCCATATGAGCACAATTATCATTCTAGAAAAATAAGCCTTTAAAAATGTAATTTGTGGCATCGATTTCCAGACAAGTTTGAAGGTGCTGAACAAACTACAGCATTTTTGCTAGACTTGTAATGTAGTCCAGTATTTGCATTTCAACAACAACTCCTCAACCTCTGGTTACCCTTTGCAGTAAATGTACATTTACTTCTGAATGTCTTGTCCCAAAGCACAAATACTTCAATTTGAGAGTCTGTGTATTTTGAATAATTCTGATTGAGGATAATTAGAAAAAGATGGAACTAGGAGTTGAGAGTGGAAAGAGGTGCAAAGCAGCAGGAGAAAAGATTTTGCCAAAGCAGCCATTGAATAGATAAAGAAAATACTGTGGTCAGGATAATTTCACAGGAAAGGAGGGGGAATGAGACATTTGTAAAAGTGATGGCTTGTGCCAGGTCACAGCACTCTCCCAGCAAGAGGTATTTCAGACAGGAAAGTGGATCCCTGTGAACTGCTAAGAGGGACTGATAAATACTTTTTTTGTCTGATAAACATTTAAAGACAATAAAACAATGTCTTGGAAAGGGAAGATCATATTCAAGGGAAAAAAGAAATGTACTTTTTTGACTTCTTGCATGCAAACTGTGGTAGAAAGGAAAAAGATGGTGTCTTGAATTATTGTGAAATGTTATTTCCTACCTTAAGATGCATCAAACTTTTATAGAGGGTAAATTGTTATTTCTATTCTATAATTTGAGAATTACTACATTTAGAACAAAACACTGTTAAAGAGGTTTATCTGGAGGTTTTATCATCCATCACTCATATTCTTAGAAGTTTCGATCATAAAATTTGCATCTTCTTGTTTATAATAGAGTGATTGGAATTATGATACCCAGATTTTAAAAAAAATAAATTCTATTTTCTTAAACAATATTTTAAACCAAAGAAATAGGTCAATAGGCCACAAGGAATCTGGCCTAGATCAGTAAGATTACTCAGCAAAATCAGGGATAAGTGAAAGACCCTACATTTTAATTGTTTTAAGTAACTTGGTACACTGGATGATTTGGCCATTGACAGCTAATGCATATAATACTTATGGTAAAGAAAATATCATGTCTGGGAGATGTATTTTCATCTTCCCCCATTTTTGCACATATAAGCCACTGTCATTGTGTTCTCATTCAGAGTGAACCTCCACAGTGTTTCCAAATTTTAGTCTTTATGGGAGGAAATTGAACATCTTTCTTCACTGGAGCAACTGGTGGATTTGAGGAGCAGATCTTTTGCTTAGCAGTGCAGCACATAATACACTACGCTTTTAGGACACCTTTTTGAACATATAACATTTTTTTAAAAAATATTGTTATTGTTATATGCTGTAGAGGTGGAACCAAGTCATAGCTGACCCTACAGTGGGTTTTCAGAAGCTGAAATTGCATTCAAAGATTGTCTATCTTTCTCCTGTGAAGCAGCTGGTGAATTTTAAATGTGTTCCTTTGGGTTGAGAGCACAGCTCTTTACCACTAGGCATGTAGATAGAGTTCCCCTAGCACAGAACATTGTTTTCAATTATATACTAGAATAGTTTTAAATTATGTACAAGTAAAAATGGCACAGGGAATTCTGATGACCTAATGGGTAAGGAGTACTCTGCCAACCAAAAGGCACACTGTACAAATCTATTCGCTGCTCTGTGGAATAAAGGTGGATAATCTCCTCCTGTGTGGTTTCTAGTTTTTCAAACCCACTAGAGAATCTGTAGGGTCAGCTAGTGTTGGTTCTGAAGAAATGAAACAAAAGAGGACTTATTTTAAAGGTAGATGTAGGAAAAGGGTTTTTTGGTTGGTTGGCTGGTTTTGGTTTGTTTGGGGGTTTTGATTTTGGTTTTTGGGCTTTGGTTTTGGGGTGCTTTTTACTGTCAATGGATATTCAGCCAAACTTAGAGTTCTATGTACACAGATTCTTAAATCCTAACAAAGTACTCTTTCTTATTCTCAGTCTTCAGAATTCTTTTCCTTCTCAATTAACTCCCTGAGAGATAAAGAATTCTATTTGCATCAGAACACAGCAAATTTTGAACTTATGCCTAGCAAGCAGTAGCAGACATTTTCGAGAACGATGCATATAGAAAAATTAGATATTGTTAAGGAAGAAATGGAATGCATAAATATTGACAT
>NW_006399930.1:336167-339691 GCF_000299155.1 Elephantulus edwardii | reverse complement strand
GCACCTTCTCAAACAACTCTTTCTGGTGTTTTTGGCAGACAATGGGATATTCAGTACTCTTCTCCAAAATGGCAGTTCAATTCTTCTGTCATTTATTGGCCAGCTCTCCAATGTTTAACAAGTGATTTGAAAGACTCTGGTCTGAATCAGGCATACCTTAGTCTTCAAACTAATATCATTCCTCCTCAATAATTTGTAGAGGTTCTTGACAGCAGACTTTCCCAGTACAATAAGTCTCTTGATCTCCTGATTGTTGGTACCAATTATATTGACTGTGAATCCAAGAAAGATGAAGTTGTTGACATTTCAGGCTTTTCTCTGTCTATCATGATGCTGTATATAGGTCCAGGGATGAGAATTTTTGTTTAGCCTATTAGTATCAGATAATTGCTCTCTCAGAATGTCCCTGGCTTGATTCTCCTAAAAATATGAGGTAGAAAAATTGTATTAAGTATGTATTTGGATTGACCTCACTAGGTGAATTTGTCATCCCAGTGAAAGAATTATTCTTTTATTAAATGTTTTGCCATCAAGTCAATTTTAACTCATAGGAATAGTCTCTATCAGAACAGAAATACTCCATAGGGTTTCCAAAGTGGTAATTTTTTAAATTGTTTTTATTTTATACTAGTTTGCTTACGAAATTGCTATACATTGTATTTTGCTTATGTACACTGTTTCACACATTCCTCTATTCACCTTGTGTTTCATATGCTCATTTCCATATATTGTGTTTTACAAAATTAATCACCATTGATCTATGGCTACCATTACCCTGCCTTTTCAAGTCCTCCCTGGATAAATATCCAGTGATTCCTTCAACCCTCCTTCTGCCCACCAAATGCTGCCACTTTGAGATTTCCCCTTTTCCCACCCTCAGTGTAATCTTTACTGAAGCTGACTGCTAAATCTTTCTTCCAAGGAACAGATGGTGGGTTTGGAAAGCTAGTCTTTTGGTAATAGCTAAGTCTTTATCCACTAAGCCACCAGGGCTCTTCTGCTAAGGTGAGGACTGACTTAACCTATTCCCACTGTAATTTGCCATTTGTTCTTTTAAACAGAAAAAAGAATAGATTTGTTTAGCCATGTTTTATAAACTTGAGTATACATTGTAGACATTCCTGCTTGAGCAGATGTCTTCTTGTTTGCATGTAAAATGGATTGCTAAGATTTTATAATCGAACATTTCATATTTTCCAAAGACTAATTTCAGTGATTTATCCAGCTTTCTACCTTGCCAAGAGAAACATTTTCCTGAGTGCCAAATGCTTCAATCTTTCTGAGACCAGTTCTTCCTGTCACTCTTTTAGTTGAAGCATGAATGTCAGGTTCCCCAAATATTTGTAATTCTGCTTCCCTTTCTCAGATGGTTGCTAATTACAACTTCACTTTCTGGTCGAATGTCATCATTTCAATCATTTTTCCATTTCCCAATGAGGCTATTATTCTTTTATAAAATGCTTATTAGGGATGACATTGGGAATTCAGAACAACTTTATTTTCTGCTTATCTTCCAAGGGCCATGAGATCAGGATCCAGATGTTCTGACTCAGCTGAGGGCAGAGTTGTTCCCTGGCAAAGGAATGCGGAGGTTCTGCATGCAAGGGAGAAAGAGGACAGAAATATGTTCATCTGAGAGATTTTTAATATTACTGGCTGAGATACAATAAAGAATGGCTTTTTAGGATACTAAAGTGTCCTTTAAGTCCAACCAGTACAAGTGCTCAAAAATAAAGACTATATTGTGAATTAAAATAAATGTAGCAGAACCTCTAAGAAAGCAGGCTTCCTTATTTCATATATTTGGAAAAGTCTAAGAGAGAGAATGTAACAGGGAGAGATGTTAAAAATTTCATTCCTCTGTCTCCTAGTCATCTTTGGCTTTTTTCCTGTGTTCATTTTTTGTTCCTGAAACTCCCCCCTTCTGTTTTTGTGATTCTCTCCCCCCACCCCCACCTCCTTATTTCTCAACTAAATATAAGATTTTGAGAAAATATCAGGTTTTTTCATTTCTTTTGTTAGGTTTTTCATGCCTCCAACTATATTTTTTAAGCTGAGAAAAATTACAAACTGAAGAAATTATAAATCAGTTGATTTATTGTTTCTCTTTTCAAACAATTAATAACTATTAAATTTAAAAAAATATATACACTTCATTAACCATTACTACATTATGGGAAGCCCATCAACTTCTAAAGTAGCTAATTCCATTTCCAGATCAATAGAGCTGACAAAACAGTCCTTCTTATAAAATTTTTTTGTAATCATCCTGTTCTTTTCAGTTGTAGTTGTCAGTATTGACTGAACTTAAAAAAAAATTATTTAACCATTTGTTCTGATGTGAATGGTCCAATGTCTTCCTTTTCTTCACTCCAAGTGAAACTGCTCCTTGGGAATACTTAAATCATAAATATTTTGCATTTGGATCCTTATCCAAGGGACTGATATGTACTTCTCAGTAGCATTTCCCTTTGAGCTACAAATGTGGGATTACTAGAGACCTGAAGATAGGAAAAAATGAAACCACATATATAATTTTAACTACATATGTTGTCATAGTTAAATTTGTTGTACTTTACATTAAAACTCAATGTTTTCTCTCAAAAATACAGCACATACACATCTGAATTTCAGAGGAAATAGAATATATTAAATTACACTGATTCAGCGAAATGATCCTGTTTACTCTTCACAGATGCATATTACATTTCACAGATGTTTGATTAATTCTGTCTCACTGTTTGGAAGTTAGAGGAAGTTTTATCTGGAAGGAATCTGTAGAACAAATGTAATCTCATTTATTCATATATTTATTCTTTCATTCTATAATAATGCAACATTTTCTATGTAATATACTAGTTCTTGGGCATAAAAAATTATAAACATTTATAATATGATGACATTTTAGATATATAACTATTAGATTTTTTGAAAATATTATTCTTATTATTGTATAAAATACTATTAACTATTGTTAACAGCTTTCATTTGCTTGGCTCCATAATGAACACTCTTGGAATCAGCAAACAGGAAATTAAAAGACATATTACATTGGGTAAGTAAGCTGTAAGTGACCTCTCCAAAGTACTGCAGAGCAACGATGTCAGTCTGGAGACTAAAGTGTGCCTTTGCCTCCAAGGAGCACTCTTACGGCATTCCTCTTCATAGAGCTTAGCCCCTTGGATGATCTGTTCCACATATAGATTGAAAAGACATGGAGAAAGCATGTATCCCTTGTGTACACCCTTCCTGATTTTGAAACATGCAGTGTTTCCTTGCTCTGTTCTGAAGACTGCCTCCTAGTCCAAGTATAGATTTCACATAAGCATAATCAATAGTTTTGAGATTCCCATTTTTATCAGAGTTAGTCACATTTTGTTGTGATCCACATGGTCAAATGCATCTGCATAGTCTATGGAACATATTAGATAGGTCATGAAGTAGGATTCAAATTATCAATCATTGGCTGTGCTAAATGAGTGGCATCCACATCCTAAACAACATGCCTCTGGAAACTCTATCAA
>NW_006399930.1:320545-335977 GCF_000299155.1 Elephantulus edwardii | reverse complement strand
ATTCTATTCTATTCTATTCTATTCTATTCTATTCTATTCTATCCTATCCTATCCTATCCTATCCTATCCTATCCTATCCTATCCTATCCTATCCTATTCTATTCTATTCTTTCTCCTGTTCTGTTCTGTTCTATTCTATATGTGTAACCCCCAGCACCTGAAGAAAAGGATTAGTCATGCAATAAACCATGATTAGACTTGTGTTCATTTTAGAGTTTAATCATAGGAACTAAAAGAAATAAACAACATCAAGGTTGTCTAAGGTCAAATATTCTTATAGAGTCTCATATAAACATTCATATGCTTAAAAATCAACACCATTTCTATTTCTATATCTCCCTCAGAGGTTAGGGCATTTGTTCATTAATATTGTAATGTAATGTAATATAATGTAATGTAACATTAGGACTTTTGAAAATTACTTTTCTAGGCATTGCTTTAGCCTGCTTTGGGGCCTAGTCTACAGCTACCTCACCTACATGCACACGCTTCGATCATTGTCATATACATCATCCACAGCAGTGTGACTAACATAAGAGGGAGAGCTGGCCAGACTATGGAGGGGATCTTCTGAGCATAGCCTGACGGAAACCTGGAGATGGAACCAGAGTTAAAGGTAAGGCTTGCTAGATAATTGAACAAAGAGCTTACCTATGACTGTTATGTGTTAAAGCTTGATGAATGATTGAGACAACCAGAGGCTTGTTGTGTTTATGCTGCTGGACTGAACCTGGACTTTGACTTGTTGTCTGAGAAGTTGTCTGAACCAAATGAGGAATCACATCTTGCTATTAATCTGGTTTGGAGTTGCTGTTTACTAAACATAGACTTTCACTGTGTGATATCCTTTGCCTCCCCCATTCCTACTTTTTCCCTTAATAAACCCCACAACTGTCACTTAAGTCTCTGAGTCAATTTGTAATGACTATTTGACCCAGTGATCAGTCGAAGTAGGTGCAAAAGTGGAGGAGACCATGTCTGACCTTGTATGTTTGGTACTGTAGATGTTATTAATGGAGACAATTTCCTTTTGTAGAGTTAATTATGGTCAGACCCTTTGTTCCCATATTGTCCTTGTTCTTCTTACAAATAATATGTGGCATGTTGATCTCAGAGCTGTTTTGCAAGTTCTTGAGAACAAATTGCCCAAGAACCTTGTTTCTTTGAGGTTTATTACATAATCATTTGAATTATCATTTCTTGGGAAGAGGTGGTAGAATATTGTTTTTGGAGTTCATTTCATGCATGTTGTTTTGTAGAGGAGACTCAATACCGTGTTTGTCTTTCCAAACTTCTTCTATTTACTTACTTACATGCTGATAAAATAACAGAAAAGAAAGAACACACACACAAACACACCCACCCACACACACACACTTTTCCATTTTCCATCAGCAAATTGTTTAATTTTATGTAAGGGTGAAGAATTTTGCATTAGGGCAGGGTGAGAAGAGGAGAAGAAGTGAATGTGATTTACCATTCACTCTGGGGGAAATTCATAGCATAACAGCTTTATGGGGAATATATGATCTCTTGTGTTTGTGGTGTTGGGTACAAGATTGCTAGAGATGTTTAGAGCAATTAAGAGACTAAGCTTTCAGCTTGTGTGGAAATATCAAGATAGTACTTTATGGGCACAATATATCAATTTAACTTCATATACACTTGGCTTAGCCCATGATGTAGAGCTGATGTATATACATCTGCATACTCACATCAAGACTGTTAGTCTCCACTGCAGTATCAGAGGTGAACAGTTCAAATCCACCAAATGCTCTGCTGAGGAAGAAATGACAGTCTGCTCCTATACCAGTCAGATCTGATATAATGGTGTACACACACACACACACACACACACACACACACACAATAATTAATAAAAAACAAAAAACAAATATAAAAAGTAAATATAAAAACCCAAAATAATAAATAAAAATAATTATTTATAAAACGACTTTCTGTTTCAAAAGCAGTGTTATGTTTACGTCTTTCAGCTATCTCCGAGTCACTGACTAAGGGTTAAAAGCGGTTGTTTATATCAGCTAATCCTTTCCTCAGTTTAGGAACATAGTACTTATGCTTCGCATCTTAATGGTAATTTTACTTCGAAATTATTTGTTATTGTAGTGGTATTATCAGCTTCTGTCTAAATGACTTCTAATTCACAGCATCTCTACAAAAACATATTGAAATAATACTTGGTCCTGAGCCATCCCTGTACCTGGTTGGTGAAACAGACCATTGCCATCTAGAGTACTTTTTGTTGGCTGACTCAGTATTTTTAAATAAAATTTTATTTTAATTACGATTTTAACAAACATTTACAGGGAAGTTAGATTTTCATTTCGTTGTTGCATATTTTACCTCCTCATCCTCCCATCCTCCTCGCCCAGTTCACTTTAAAAAAAATATTCATTCATTGTTGCACAATTACCTACTGCCCACCCTCCAACCCCAGCCCCAGTCCTCTTTGCAATGATACATCTCTTATTCTGGGCTGTTGTATGTATAATGGCTAACCATATATTCATTTTATATGGTTCTTTCTTTCATCTGTTCTTTTGAAAAATAGCTCAAAAGGTCTTTCTTTCTAGTTGTCTGTAGTCTGAAAACTCCACTGACACTTATTTGTCATCAGAAACTCAATGCTGCCAGGTCAGTTCTGACTCAATCCAACTCCATTAGGTTTCCAAGGCTGTCAATCTACTGGATATTGCCCATCTTTCTTCTGTGGAACAGCTGGTAGATTCGAAATAGTGACTTTTCAGGTAACAACCCAATATGTTACACACTAGGCCATCAGGACTCCTTATTTAGCATCATAAAGTCACACAACTCTCGATTGAGAGATAATTGTTAACTAAGAATTGAATACACATCTCCCATATAGAATTTAAAAAAATATGTCTTATAGAAGATGCAGCCAAAGTGCTACATGAAGGCAAGGAGGACGATTTTGTCACACATATTTTGGCCATGTTAGGAGTGGCTATTCCTTGGAAAGAAACACCATGCTTGGTAATATGGAGAGTCAGCGAAGTAGGGGAAGGCCCTCAATGAGATAGATTGATCCAGTGTCTGCAGCAATGGACTCAAATGTGTCAGGCTGATAAAGACGACACGGGATAGGACAGAGTTCAGACATTTTCCTACAGGGTGTCTGCTAGTTGTACTCAATTGGACAGCACTTAGCAATAACAACAAGTGAAGGACTATTGATCCTTCTAAATTGAGAGCTTTTTCTTTTTTATTCCTCTTATCTTCAAATGAATGGTTGGTGTCACATTATTGTGTTTTATTTCGTATCATTCTCATCAGCCTCACTGGAGATCTCTGGTGGCCCAGTGCCTGGTGAGTTGCATTGGCAATTCAAAGGCTATGGCTCCCTGGAGATTCAAATACACGAGTATCTCTTAGGGAAGAACATAGGGAATCTCTTCCTAAGCAATTTTCAGCCTACAAAACCCAACCGAGTGTTAGCTATGAGTCGGCTCCTATTGCAAAGGATGTTTTTATTTGCCTGAAAATAATTCAAATTTTTCATGTATTCATAGATAGTTTTCCTATTCCCACTTCACTTTTGCACAGCCAATAACATATGTGGAATGCCTGGTTTCTCCTTGTAAAATCAGCCTTCCATCACTTTAATTATTCTTAGCAGTGTTTTTTGAATTTCTCCAGTCTTGTTTTTGCAGCTAAGTGTTTGCCACACTATTAACCTTGCCAATGGCAGGTCTCCTTCTAGCTACAGAACAACCCTGTGTGCACACTCTCTTTCCTGCTTTCCACTAGTCTATGATTACCAGCTGTGGTCAGCTGGTGAAGGCTGTGCTTCAGAGACAGCTTAGAAGATGTTCTGATTCAGAGCTCATGCAATGTTAGGACAGTGAACTCTCAGAAAGTTTCAGTGCCAATTTTAATGAGATTTACCTCCTTACCAGAGTATTTCAACCAATTTTGTCTTAACAACACCAAGGGTGTCAGAAAAATTTCTTTATTAGCCTCTAAGGAAGAGTGGTTCAAAGATGTTTTTTTTCCATTGCACATTTCCAGAAATTTTATTTCCCCAACCAGATGCTCCTAACATACCATACTTAGTTTTAGGGGATAGCTCAGGGGAGAATGAGAAAAAATGCACATAGATTATTTCACATTACCACATTGCCACAGGAGTGGCATCCACTTCCTAAATAACATGCCTCTGGAAACTCTATGAACTTTGATAAATGTTTATAGGTGTAGAGGGGCTTCAGGCTTTTTGTTCATAGGATCGCTGTGAGTGGTGCTTGATTTGAAGGCAGTCAACAACAACAACAACAACAACAACTGATGATATTAAAAGGTGCTATGCCTTTTCACTAATATGGTCAATAAAGTAATTAATTTACGTTCTTCTTTATTGTTTCTTTAAAGAATATCATAAAAATAAGAAATCAATAAATAATAAACTAGTTTTCATTGTGTGAGTTCTAACCAGTGGTGATGCCATATGTTTCAGGATGGGATTACATCACAGAGTATGTAGTTATTATTGTTTTACTTTAATATTTTAAAAATTCATTTTATATTGGTTTGCATACAAAGTTTATAAAATTCATATACGTTGTGTTTCATGCTGGATCTTTCTCCTTTCATTTACCCACCCCTCCCTCCACCCATCAAAAGACCCTATGGTTAAGCACCAACCCCGCTTACCCCGCTTTGGATCCTCAAACTCATTCTATAATAATGGTCTTATACAGTATTTATCCTTCTGAGACTGTGTTGTTAGTTCATTTAACATAATGCTCTCCAGTTCCTCCCATGTTGGTAGTAATTTACAAAATCATTGCTCCTGTGTGCTGCATAGTATCCACTTGTGTTAATGTACCATAATTTCTCAATCTATTACATTGTGTTTGGGCATTTGGGCTGTTTCCATGTTCTTGTGTTGGTGAATAATGCTGCTATGAACATTGGTGCACAAATCTCCATTTGTGCCTCAATTCTCATTTTCTCGGGGTATATTCCAAGCAATGTAATATTTGGGTCAAATGGAATTTCTATGTTCAGTTTATTGAAGAAATGCCAAACTGCTTTCCAAAGTACTCCCTGACCTCAAAACATACTACACAGCAGTACTATTAAAACAGCATGGTACTGGTACTGTGACAGGCATGCCTATCAATGGAACAGAATTGAGAACTCAGAAATGGACACAGCTGTCTACGATCAACTGATATTCGACAAGGAAATAAAACCTATCAAGTGGAGAAATGACAACATCTTCAACGAACGGTGCTGGTAAGACTGGACTGCTGATTGCAGAAAGCTGAAACAGGATCCACATCTAATATCACACACAAAAAATCAACTCAAGGTGGATCAGAGACCTTGAAATAAAGCCCAAAACCATAACGTTCATAAGAGACAAAATGGGACCAAGCTTAGAAGACCTAGTCTATAGTATAAAGGGACTGCCAAATACAGCCAGAAATAATACACAGTCTGAAGAGGATAAAATTGATAAATGAGATCTTCTAAAGATTAAATCTCTGTTCTCATCTAAAATTTTTTCCAAAAAGGTGAAAATAAAACCTACATACTAAAAACAAACATTTGGCAATACCATCTCAAACAAGGGTCTCCTAAGGAAAGCTTACAGAATCCTACTGGGCCTCCAGAAGAAAAAAACAAAGAACCCAATTTTATTTTTATGGAATCAGATCACCAGGTCTTTCTTTCACAGCACACTAAGAAAGTAAGGAATTTGACATTTTTCCTCATGGGAGGGAAAAACCAACAAAACACCTTCCAGTATGAACTGAAGACTGAAAAGATAAGGGGAGAATTTATAGAATTAGGTTGTGCATTTGGAATGTTGAATTTGGGGGAAAAATAGGGGTTTAGATGTAAATTTGTCGGTGTTGAGGGCCATAGTAAGCTTTGATGACTTAGTCCGAGGGAGTTGCACTGCTAATTCAGAGGCAGAGCCTCTCTGGTGGTTTGAATACATCAGTAGCTCTGCAGAAGTTTCAACTTGAGTGCAATGAAAGTCTTTTGAACTTTGTTACAATTCTGCACCAGTATTCTCTCTACTGAGATTCCAATATGTGTGTGCATGTGTGCATTCACATATGTGTACCTGGCTATCTGCTCCCCTTTGTTATGACTACTGTTAGCATATAGTATAGGCAGAGTTAGTGCCTGAAAACAATAAAGACTTACAACCTCATTTATACAGGCCAGAATTTTGACACAAGTCTCACTTGGCCAAAAGCAAGGTATCAGGCGAGTTGAGTCACTCATTAAAGTGAATGGTAAAGAATCTACTTGCAAATTCATTTGGGTTTTTTTTTATAATATCTAGGCCCTTGTAGTTGTAGTTAAGAAGTTTCTGATAACTCGCTGACTGTCAACAAGGTACAAGATTTTCTTCTAAGGATCTCTTTCTTGGTCTTGCTTGTGACCATCTATATCTCAGGATGAACAAATATACATAGAAGCAGATCCTGACACACTCAGCTCTCTAATTTGTTCTTCTGCCTTTATCATTCACATTTCAGCTGTCACAAAGAGAATATTAGGCATTCAAATGAATTATTTGAATCCATCTGGATAATGAAGGATAATTACACTATCCTTCATATAGTCAAGGTCTGTGAAAGGAGCTCTGAAAAAGCAGTAGGTTAGATATTGTTCTGCCAACTGAAGGTCAGTTTTCTCTGGTGGCCTTTCTCTTAAGGAGTTGAACTGCTAACTCTAAGGTTATGTCTCTCCGGTGGTTCAAATCTATCAGCTACAATGGGGGAGAAAAATGTTTCTATATCTCCTCATGTGTGATTTATAGCCTCAGAAAACCTGCAAGAGGGTCAGGTGTGAGATGGTTTATACTCCACGGCCAGAGTTGAATCAAGTTGAACCTAATCGCCAGTCAGTAGTATCTACACTCTGTTTCATAGGAGAAATATAGGCTGTCTCTCTTCTCTTTAAGCTTCACAAGCCTTAGAAACCCCATAGACGTTGACTTTGAGTTAGAAACCAGTTGAAAGCAGTGAGTTTATTTTATAAATCCTGTAAGAGTCATTAATGGCACCATAACTAAGGCTTTGTTGCTAGCAGGAGGTCAGCAGTTTGAACCCATCGGCTGCTCTGCAGGAGAAATATGAGGCAGTTTGTTTTCATAAAAATACCCTATAAAAAATACCCTATAGAGCAATTATACTTTAAACAATGGGTCATCATGACATAATAGACTCTGTAACAATGAGTTTGGTTTGATTTTGAAGTTAATTATATCTACACAGATCATTCCTTCTCCTCCTGTTCCCTGTAAATGCCCCCTGTCTCAAATGGAAAAGAAGCTATTATATGTTCTGGATTTTATTCTCAAACTTATTGCCATGGAATCCCAACAGACTCATAGCTGACCATCCAGCAGGTTTTGAGATATTGTAAATTACAAGGGAGGAAATTCCTTTCTTTGCCTGCAAAGCCTATGGTAGATTCAACCACCAGAACAGCATTGCTTTCATGTTAGCAGTGAAATTCCCTAAGGACTACGTCACCAGATCTCACTGTTCCAGAGATTAGGGCTTAGATATTTGGTAGAAGGCTATTATTCAGTGTAACACTGGGCTCTCTTTTGCTTATGTATCCATCTAACCTCTTTATAGCTGAGAGGTTGCGTATCTCAAACATCTGACGAATAGACAGAAAATGAGATTTTAGGCCAGAAAAACTAGACTAGAAAACTCCTTCCTAACCAGTTTTTCACTTATGTGGGACTTCTGCTAATTTGATCATGGGAATCTTTATCCCTTGATCTTTTAAAAGTTATCTTCTTCTATTATAAGTGTATCACCTTGGAAGGTAGTTGTTAGATGGATAAGATAGTCATGAGAGAGCTTCTAGTACTTTGCTTGGCATATGGGAGAGGAAGGTGGTGTCTTTTCATCCAATTTTGTTTCAGAGGAAAAATTGCACATCCTGTCTCTTATCCAAACCTGCTTCATGACCACTGCACAAGGTCACTGAGACCAAGTTGAGGCCTGTCATCCTAGTGGGGAAAGAGAGATAAGAATATAGGGGAGGGGTCAATAGGGAAGGAAACTGGACACTGTCCTGCCTAAACCCAGCGTGTGGGAAACAGCTGGGTCCCTGAATTTGACCTTTGTAATCCCTGGCACTGACAAAGTAAACCAATTTACACAGAGCAGATTGCTACATGGAATGTTCAGTTAGGGTGAAGCATATTAGGGAAGTGTTTTGAATTGAACCATGTAATCAACTATTATACAGATCACTCTTTCTGGAAAAAAAAATGAATGTGGAATGACTAGGATAATCTTTGAAGCAAAGAATTGCATTGTAGCAAGAAACTTTGATTTATTCTAATATTGTTTATCAAAAGAAAAGAAAATGAGTCAATCCAATACATTTATGAGAAGCAAATAGAATGTGTAGAAATTACAAAAAATGCAGTTGTCTTATTAAATGATTGTGACAATAAAAATGCCCATTTGAATACATGTTACTTTGTTTAGAATGTGATATTTACAATACCGGAAATTCACTAATGACACATATTTTTGAGGGCAATGTGACAGAGAGTTTTAAGTTCATCTCATATTTCCTCAATGAGTATAATAGAGATGAACATACTTTTAGATAGGAAAATCCATCTTGCCTTTTACAATTCTTGGTGATGATAAATGGGGGATTGAAAACTAATCAGTAGTATACCACAACAGAGTAAATATTAATTCGTATACACATTTTTCAGAAAAACAAATTTCCTCTTTTGTCAACAAAATGTCCTAATATACACAAAAGAGGTTTATTCTATTGTCCTTTTATGGAACGTATTTTGAGATTATAAGAAAAGTAAAGATTATACACATTTATGCACAAAAGCATTTACAACTGGTTTCTGAAATGAAGGTATTTACTATTATACTGTAGCTGGGCCTGTGTATGTGTGTATACAATGATTATGAGAAGACATTTTGGTGTTATAATGTGTATCACACGGAACTGCTGTCTACAGATGAGCACTTTAAATTCACCAACTTCGCTGAATAAGAAAGTATTATAAAATTTTTTGTAAAAATAATTTGACAAAGAACATGGATTTAATCTAACAAAATTAATTCTATTTTAATGTGGCATATTAAATATACATGATTGTCATAATTTATTACTAAACTCACAAAATGATATTTTCCCTATAATTTCTTTAGAATGCTTATATTTAAAAATGTTCCATTTTAAAAAATAAGTACATCAAAATCTTTTAATTTTATTTTAACATCTATTCATAATTTTAAATGCAAAACAGATTATCTGGGAGGCTGGGATCTATGAGGAGAAATGTGGGGTCAAGATTGGTGGAAGATCTATCAACAATCTGCGATAAGCAGATGACACAACCCTGCTCGCTGAAACTGAAGAGGACCTGAAGTGCTTGCTGCAGAAAGTCAAGGACAGCAGCTTTCAATATGGACTGAGGCTCAATGTCAAGAAGACAAAGATTCTCACCACTGGGCCAATTGGCAGCATCAGGATGGATGGTGAAGAGATTGAGATTGTTCACAGATTTAGTTTGCTTGGCTCCACAGTCAACACTTTCGGCACCAGTAGCCAGGAAATTAAAAGACATATTGCGATGAGAAAGCCTACTTTTAGGGACCTCTCCAAAGTACTGAAGAGTAATGATGTCTCTCTGGAGACTAAGGTGCGTCTGATACAGGCCATGGTCTTTGCAATCACTAGTGATGCATCAGAGAGTTGGACCATGACTAAGGAGGATAGAAAGATAATTGATACCTTTGAGCTGTGGTGCTGGAGAAGAGTATTGAAAGTTCCATGGACTGCTAGGAAAATAAACAGATTCATCCTGGAAAGGGTCAAACCGGGTGACTCCTTGAAGACAAGGATTCTTCAGTCCATCTGACATACTTGGGACATGTTGTAAGGAGGGACTGGCCCTTGGAGAGGGACATCATGCTTGGTAGGGTGGAGGGACAGCACAGGAGGGGAAGGCCCTCTGTGAGGTGGATTGATTCAGTGACTGGGGCTATTGGGATGGGTGTGTATCCTAGATGGTGTAATTGGCACAGGACAGAGCAGAGTTTACGGCTGTTGTACGTAGGGTCGCTATGTGTTGCAAGCGACTTGACGGCTCATAGCAACAATATTATTTTAAGATGTCATCAGTAGTAAACATTATCTATGTCGTTGTGTGGTCGTGGTGTAACATAAAGTTGGAACCAACACATAGTTGACCCTCTGATGAGTTTATAGAGACAGTTAATCATACAGGATGAAATTGCCCATCTTTCTCCCACAGATTAGCTGGTGGCCTCAAACTACATGCTTTTGGGATTGCAGTACAGCTTTTGACACTAGGCCACCAGAGCTAGTTTTAGTTTCATTTTTTATTCATTCATTATAAAAATGTGTTGTTTAAGAAATATATAGGAAGTTTTTCTCTTCATATATCCATCCAATGGTTTTTTTGTCCATCCATTCATCAATGCATTGCTTTGTTTTCCTGTCTTATATATTTTTGTTCTATGCTCTAATAATTTATTGTTAACTCTAGTTGACTGAATTACATCTGGAGAATATTGAAATCCATACATGATTTCTAGGTGGGTATGACAATTTTTCCATTGTCTTTTCATATTTGTTGTATTAAACTTTTAAAATTAACTTTTATTTTAGTTCTTTAAAGCCTATTTTTCTAAACTCTTTTATTGAACCTATGGGAAAGAGCCTATGGTGATGAAGGAGGAAGCTCAAGCTGCTCTCAGGAATTGGGGGGGGGGAAGCCCCCAGGAATTGATAGTATACCAATTAACATATTTCAAAAAAACAAATGATGCCCTGGATGTGCTCACCAGGTTGTGCCAAGACATCTGGAGGACAACCACCTAGCCATATGACTTGAAAAGATTCATGTGACCCAACGGAGTGTGGAAATTATTGAACAATATCATTAATACCACATGCAAGCAAGTTCCTGCTGAAAATAATTAAAAAACACCTGGAACAGCACATCAATAGAGAATTTCCAGGTGTGCAAGCTGGGTTTAGAAGTGGCCATGGCACTTGGGACATTATAGCCAATATTAGATGGATCTTAGTCAAAAGCAGATTGTATCAGATAAATCTGTGTTTCATTGACTATGCAAAGAAAGACATTTGACAATGTGAGTCACAACAAACTGTGAGTGACATTGAGAAGAATGGGAATCCCAGAACACTTGATTTTGCTTATGTAAAACCTATACTTGAACCAGGAGGCAGTCATCAGAACAGAGGGAGGAAACACTTCATGGTTCAAAATCAAGAAATGTGTATACCAATGAAGTATCCTATCTCCATACCTTTTCAATCTATATGCAGAACAGATCATCTGGGAGGATGGGCTGCAAGAGGAGGAATGTGGCATCAGGATTGGAAGAAGATATATCAACAACCTAGGTCATCCAGATAACAAAATCTTTCTTACTGAAACTGAAATGCTTGCTGCAGAAGGTGAAGGACTGCAGCCTTCAATATTAATTGAAGCTCAATATCAAGAAAACAAAGATTCTAACCACTGGGACAATTGTGCACATCAGGATACATGTAGAAGAGATTAAGATTGCTGACAGCTTCAACTTGCTTGTCTCCACAATCAACACTCTCAGTACTAACAGCCAGGATATCAAAAGATGAATTATATTGGGAAAATCTGTTGTCAATGTCCTCTCCAGAATACTGAAGAGCAATGATGTCAGTCTAGATAATGTGTGCCTGATCCAGGTCATGGTTTTTGCAATTACTTGCTATGCATCAGAGAGCTTGACAATGACCAAAGAAGACAAAGAAGAACCGATGTTTTAGAGTTGTGGTGCTGGAGAAGATTATTGAATATACCATGAACTGCTAAGGGAATAAGCCGGTCTGTGCTGGAGAAGGTGAAAAAATTCTTGGAGGCAAGAATTTTGAAGCTCCATCTGACATGATTTGGCACATGGCCAGGAGGGACCAGTCTTTGGAGAGAGACATCATGCTTGGAAGGGTGGGGGGACAGCACAAGAGAGGAAAGCCCTGGATGAGATGGATTGACTTATGGCTGGAGTAATGGGTGTACGTGTGTCAGAGACAAAAGCAATTGACTTAAGATAGAGTAGCGTTTAGAGCTGTTGTGCATAGGTTTGTTTAAGTTAAAAGCAACTCAAAGGGGGTGGATTATAAATTGTACTACTCATCAAAATGTTAGAAGTTCTAATCTACAAGCCACTTTGAATAGAATTATGGGCTTGCTACCTTGGTATTGCCACAGGTAATCATATTGTTACAATTAATTCAGCAAGTCTGTCTAAAACAATGGAGACAAGTCAAGAGAAAGAAAAGTAACACTTAACGGGAATTGGTCTAGCCTTAACAACAACTTACATTATTTTAGTTCTAATATTTCAAAAAAAATAATTGCTTGGGAGCAATTGATAAGTAAGATAGTTAAATTGTCACCCAAAAGAAATAAACTGGATTAAACTTGTAGCTCGTTAACGTGGGAACTCAGTCTGAGCATCTTTTAGGGAAGTGAAGAACTAAGATTTACCCATTAGTCACCTGCATAATGTGAGAAGTGAAGAAATGAAAAATATAGCTCCCACTGTTACTTGTAATCACAACTTAGAAAACCAAAAGAAGACTCACACCATTGCTAAAGCTTGTAGACCTGAAGTAAAGAATACAAGGTTTCAAGTTGGTTAAAGGAGTTAATAGGCAAAATATTAAACATGCAGGTAACATTAAAAGAAGATGTTAAGGAGAAATAGAGTCTCTGTACCAAAAGCACTGGTTGACACCGAAGTGGTTGAAGAAATAGAGTCTCTGTACCAAAAGCACTGGTTGACACCGAAGTGGTTGATATTAACCTACTTCATTCAGCATATGGTCAAGAACCAACGGTAGTACAGGACAAAGTCTGAGTTGTGTTAAAGGCACCAGATAGAAATAATGCTTCAGGAATTCACAGAATATCAGTTGCAATGTTGTGGCAAACATGTTGTTCTTAATTTGTTTAATGTTTCGTTGTTGTTGTTTACTATTAAGTCAGAATCAACCTATAGCTGACCCTCAGGAGGGTTTGGAGAGGCAGTTAATCATACGGGAAGAGATAGTCCATCTTTCTCCCATGGAGCAGCCGGTGGCCTCGAACTGCAGGTCTTTGGGATTGAAGCACAGCTTCTTGCCATTAGGCCACTTTTGCTCAACTGATAGTTGACAAGGAGATGAAATCAGTTAAGTGAAGAAATGATAGCCTTTTTAACAAATGATGTTGGCAACATTGGAAAACCATCTGTAGAAAACTCAATAAATCTACCTTACAACACACACAAAACCCAATTCAAAGAGGATTAAGGACCTAGGGGTAAAACCAAAGACCTCTAATTTCATTAGAGGAAAAACTTGGAAGAACTCTAGAAGCCTTAATCAACAGTATGAACAGTTTCCACACACCATGAAAACCCTACAACCAGGAGACAACAAAATAGAAGAATCTGACCTTCTAAGAATCAAATCCGGGGAGCTCTGGTGGCCTAGTGGCAAGGAGCTGCAACTACAATCCCAGAGGTGCGCAGTTCAAATCCACCAGATGCTCTGCCGGGGAAGGAGGGGCAATCTCTGCCTGTACCAGTCAGATCTGATTTGACGGTACACACACAAAAAAATAATAAAATAAAATTTTTTTAAAAAAGGAAAAAAAGAATCAAATCCCTATGTACATCAAAAAACTTTTCCAACAGAGTAAAAAGGAAAGACACAGACTGGGGAAAAAAACTGATAATGACATATCTGATAAGGGACTCATATCTAAAATTTATGGAATACTCTAGCACCACAATAAGATAACCCAATTCCAAAATGGTCACAGGATATGAATATATCCTTCACCAAAGAAGGCATTCAGATAATAAATAAACACATGAAGATACGCTAAGAAATTTGCAAAGCAGCTACCTGGTAAACAAATAGAAGAGTATGTATGCATACACAAAAAGAAAAAGCAAAAGTTATAGAACAATGTCCTCAATAGCACAAGTAAAATTGTACTGGTGTTTATTTACATATAGCTATAGTTGTACACTATCAGAATTCAAGTAGAATCCATAGGAATTCATAAGGAATACCACTCATAAGGAATTTGTAAGGAACATCATTACTGATGCCAGATGGATCTTGGCTTTAAGTATAGAATACCAGACAAAATGTTTACCTGTGTTTTATTTATGATGCAAAGACATGAACTGTGGGGTCATAGCCATCTATGGATACCTAAAATGGAAATTCTGGAGTACTAAATTTTGTTTATGCAGATTCTGTAGATAAAGTAGTAGTCATTCAATCATACAAGAGGGTTGAAAAAGTGAGGATTGCATCCCTCTATAATATATTTCCAATCTGAATGTTCAACAATAATCAGAAAAGGTGGACTATGTAAATAAGAATGCGATATTTAAGTTAAAGAAAGCCTAATTCATAATCTTCAATACATATATGACAAATCCTTGCATATAAAAGAGAAGAAAATGTAAAGTACTAAATAGAGATTCTTAGGTAGACTTCAGAATGTAATACATCTCAACATAAAGAAAACATAAATTCTCACAACTTAAATTACAAGCAACATCATGATTAACAGAGAAAGAATGACAGAGAAAGGATGGAAGATTAATGAATTTCGCTTTAGTTAACACAATGATCAACATTCATGGAAGCAACAATAAAAAAACCCAAATGACATATTGTTGTTGTTGTTATGTGCCGTCGAGTCGTTTGCGACTCATAATGACCCTATGTACAACAGCCCTAAACCCTGCTCTATCCTGTGCCAATCTCATTGCCCCTGACACACCCATCCCAATTACCACAGTCACTGAATCAATCCACCTCACAGAGGGTCTTCCCCTCCTGCGCTATCCCTCTACTGTACCCAGCATGATGTCCCTCTCAAAAGACCTGTCTCTTCTTACAACATGTCCAAAGTATGTCAGACGAAGCCCTGGAATCCTTGCCTCAAAGGAGTAGCCTGGTTTAACCCACTCCAGGATGAATCTGTTTGTTTTCTTGGCAGTCCATGGTACATTCAATACTCTTCTCTAGCATCACAGCTCAAAGGTGTCAATTCTCCTTTAATCCTCTTTAGTCATTGTCCAACTCTCTGATGCATAACAAGTGATTGCAAAAACCATGGCCTGTACCAGGCGCACCTTAGTCTCCAGAGAGAAACCGTTGCTCTTGAGTACTTTAGAGAGGTCCCTAACAACAGACTTTCCCATCGCAATACGATTTTTTATTTCCTGGCTGCTGGTGCGAAGAGTGTTGACCGTGGAGCCGAGCAAACTGAAGCTGTGAACAATCTCAATCTCTTCCCCATCCATGCTGATGCTA
>NW_006399930.1:311054-318071 GCF_000299155.1 Elephantulus edwardii | reverse complement strand
ACTGGACTTCCTTGTAAGCGTATGGATATAATCCTGTCACTCACAATGTTGTACATCAAGATGGATCTAGAAATTACTTTTTTTACTATGACGGAATAGTTAAATACTAAGAGAAAGCTAAGCAGTTTTTTTCATACTCAGTGTTAGTCTGGCAAAGATGGCTTAATAATCTGTTTTTAAAAATTATAGCCCTGGGAACCCTAGCTATACACTTAGCTTTTGTGGTCACCTGGAGCCTGAAATGAGTTCATGGCAACATTGCAACCAGCACTCTTTAGTTTTCTTTTGAAATCCATTTTTCTTAGGGAGTTTAGCAACTTGTAAGAAAAAAAAAAAGAAGTCACTAGTCTATATTCATCATGAAATTTTAAAAACATAATGGCCATCAAATAGAAAGTATTTTGTTGACAAGCTTGTTCAAGAATTGTATTCTAAAATAACATTGATCTACTTGGATAAGATCTTCCTCTTAAGAATCTAATCCTTGACATCTAAACCATGGGGAACCACATAATCACAGGATCTTCCTATCCCAGTTGAGGAAGGAAACCACTCAGCCAGATGGATGTCAATGGGACCGGAACTGCTGCTGAATCAGTCCTCACCTTAAGTGGAAGGAAAATGTGCTGGTTGCTAAGCCACCGATGGAGTCTTTGTCCTTCCTCTGGCTAATAGACATTCACTGGGTCAAGGAGCAAATGGTGACGTTAAAGCTGATGTTCCTTTGCTAATTATAAAGGCAACATGGAAAGCAGTTCAGGGTTTCCTCTAAATCAGCTGTTAACCTTTGCTATTCTGTGATCTTACCACCATGGTAAAGGGTGGGACTTCCAACTGTTTTTGGTATGACAGAGTATATGAAAAGAAGGAATGGATAATTTTGCAACAGCAGATTATTAAAACTACAAAATATTTAAATTGTGTTTAAATTCTGAAATTACAGATTGAGTGAATGATTCAACATTTAAAATTGCTATAGTAATAACCCCAAAATCTTACATATCTACATACTCTCATATTCCAAATACTCCAATCTGTACTGCTTGTGTCTTCACAAATAGCAAATGAGTATGTAGAGTTTTTTTAAGGGACATTTTGCTCAAATCCAAAATATTATTTTCCATCAGACGTAGGAAAGTGTAGAGTCAGGCATCACCCTGAGTCAAAATATGTCATTAGTTTAAGGCAGAAGTTTGACAGTTTCCTTTGGACCAATTCAATGCATGTGGTGTCTATGCCTCCTCTTTAACTTACTCACATACAATGGCATGTTATAGTGGTTAAACCATTATAGCTACTGCTAACAACTGCCAGGCTTGATTCTCTCAATTAATGGGCAATTTTGTCCTTGTGCTTCTGGAATTAATGTGTTATCTCATGCTAAAGAGTTTTGCTTGGATTAACAGGTAAAATGTTCACATTGTAGCTAGGATTGAGGAGAATGAAATTTAATTCTGTAATTTTTAATACCTACTATGTGCAAGAATTTTGGTGGGTTTTAAGGAGAAAAAGAAGCCTTTTTTTTAAAAAAAAAAGAAGCTTTTTATAAAAAGAAGCTTTTAAAGAAGGTTTGAAGGGGGAAAAAAGAGTCTTCTGTCTTAACTTTTACCATAATAAAACATCCAAAACTGATTTTACTGTAGAACACTATAACTGAGGACATCATTGTGAATATGAGACAGGATAAATAAATAGATAAGAATAGATAAATACGTAGTTAAGAAAAGCTAGACCATTCTAACTATAGAGGCAGTAACACTTCATGTAATTATCTTTCGTGAGATATTTGTAAGTTGAAAGGTAGTTTTTATCTGCTTTCTAATAGTGTAGATGTAATCTTGTAGCTTTTTCCTCCGTTTTTTTAAAAGGTATTCAATTAATCAAATAACTCACATAGTTCTAAGGAAAAATCTCTAAATAAATGACAAGATATTTACTAAAGTTAAGAAGGGATCTTTACACACAGAGTTATGGTAACCTATCTTCATATGCCTTTGTATTTAAAAGTTGGTTTGGTCCTCTGGTCTGCAGCCCTCAGGCCTGGTGTTAATAGTATTTGAGAAGAACATTGTTCTAAGTATAGCACTGGTCTGTCCGAGTGCTATAGTAAGATAACTTGGGTTGCTGTGATACTGAATGTGGTACTACTGGTGTGTCAAGTGCCATAATGATTATCCATGGGGGACAGAGTTTCATAGAGCTCCCAGATTAAGACAGTTTTGGAAGCAGGATTGGCATCCACTTCTTAAACAATAGGACTTTGGAAACTCTATGAATATTTGAGAAACCGTGATAGTTATGGAACAGGGTTCAGATCTTTTGTTTATAGATATTTTGTCACTATGGGTAGTATTCAATTCGACAGCACTTAACAATGACAACAACAACAATCTCCATATGCCTGCATGTACAGACCTTGAATGTTTCTGCAGAGATTTTTTGGGATAGCATTTTTGTTGTAGTTGTTGTTTCCTGGGATATAACAAACCAGTATTCAGTTTCCATTTCCTTATTACAGTCTATGAAGATTGCTGAAGTACTTCTGACTTAAGCTGAATAGAAGAAAACTCTATCGAGTTTAGCACATGTGCAGCACATACACATATACACACATGCTCCAAAAGAGAAGAAAAAGACAGGAACAATGGACATGGGCCAAATTTTGGACATTTTTTTTTTCTTGGCACACAACTGTATTGATCATAAAATACATACTGGAGCAACCATTCTAATATTCAAGGGCTGATTGTATATAAGAGTGATACAGACTTGAGCGTGTTCTGTTGTGTACCATTGAGTTAGAACCAACCCATAGCTGACCCTCCAACCCTGCAGTGCGTTTTCAGAGGCAGTTAATCACATAGTAGGAGATTGTTCATCCTTATTCTGTGGAACAGCTGGCAGCCTCGAACCATGTGCTTTTGCGATTGCAGCACAGCTTCTTGCCAGTAGGCCATTAGAGTTCCCTAACACAAAATTAACATTTTCAATCTTCCCCCTCCCCATTTATCTTAATTATAGACAAATTTGGATATATTTGCTCTGATTATAACCATTATAACCATTCACCATCTTTTTAAAGGTGGTCCATAACATTACAAAACTTTTGTAAAACAAGACTGACATCAGGGTTGGGGGGAAACTGAGAAAGATGGGTTAAATAATGTATACTACATTGAAACATATGAGGGAGAAAACTGTTTAAAAGGGATATGTGATTATGTATTATTGTCATTACAAAAGTCCAGAATTAAGGGTGCATAGTGGAGTGGACCTTGGGTCAGGGATTGTAAAACAGTGGAGGAACTTTTACTTTTCAGAGAGAGAGGAGTACTGGGTGGGGAGGGATGGGCAGGGAGAAAAGTGCAACAATGAATGAATGGAAATAATTTTTTTTAAAGTGCATATTGCTCATGCAGACTTTTTTTTAAAAATTAAGCTATATAGTTAAGCTAAACTATGTTTGGCTTTAAGAAGAATTTGAGGAACATTTGTGGTCTAAGGTTTAAAGATAACCTCAGGATAAAAGTTTCAGTGGTTTACCCAAACTTCATCGCTCCAGGAAATATGGATCCTGTGAGAATTTTAAATTGTGTTCTACATTTTCCCCTTTTAATCAGGATTCTTCTTTGTATTCTTTAATAAAAATGCTCTGTTAGAGGAGCCAGGCATCATACAAAAAAAAATATGTAGAAAACAATGCACACACCATCTCCTCCCTTACTAACTAACTTTCTCATTATCTAACATTCTATACTTACGATCATAAAAAAACTCCTATCATCTTAGCATTGCATAAATTGATAACATATATCTTACAGTAATGAATACTGAAGAGTGACATTGACTGTGATGTTCTTGGTTAAGTGTTAACTAGGCCATTATTCTCAGTGGTTTGAAAGGTATGCAATTATATAGAAATCCCACAATTTTTTGTCTGATATGATCATCCTCACTTTTCTCATAACATTGATTTTTGCATAGCGGCCTGGTCTTCAGAATCTAATCACACACATACACACACTCACACACAAACACACACATAGAGCAGTAGTCTAGGCTTTAGAAACAGTGACAAACATGTCCTAGTATCTTTACTAAATTATCCATTTCTTATATCTTTCAGACCCAGTCAAACTAGAAATTGCCTGTGACTCACTCTTTCTCATAGTGGTGAAGGTCAGAGGACAGCTGATTTAGAGGAAACCCAGAACTACTTACTTCCTATGTTACCATTATAATTGTTACCATTATCATTTGCTTTAACGTCACCATTTGCTCCTTGACCCAGTGCATGTCTATTAACCAAAGGAAAGACAAGACCTATCAGTAGCTTAGCAACCAGCAAAATGTTCCTTCCACTTAGGCAAGGTCTTATTCAGAAGCAATTCTGGCCCAACTGGCATTCATCAGGCTGAGCGGCTTCCTTCCTCTACTGACATAGGAAGCCCTTACAATTATGTGATTACTTGCAATACAGATGTCAACTGCTACACTATTAACAGCAACAGAGCTTATCTAATAGGATCAATGTCAGAAATAGAACACAATTCCTGAATAATAGAGTGCCTATAAAATATTTTCTGTTTGGCCGCTATGTTTTCCTCTTTCCATGATGAATATAACCTGTTGGCTTCTTTTACCTCCCTACAAGTTGTCACCTAATAAATTTCTCGGTATAAATGAGGAAAATTACAGGAGATTTACAGCACAGATTTACCACCTCCTTTATAGGAGATTTACAATGGATTAGGGTCCATGGTTGGTTTTAATATATCAGCAGCTCTGAAGGAAAAATGAGAATCACTAAACTAGCATGAATTTAATATCAGTTAACAAGGTATTTTGTACTTCAGAACAGTGCAAAGATATTCTAAGATTTTTTTTCTAGTTCCAGTTAAGAACACACAGCAAACTACTACACTACTGTGAACTGTATTCCATAGCATTTTCGATGGCTGATAATTGTATTTTCTTTTATTTTATTAATTTTAATGAACGTTTGCAGAGATTTTGGATTTTCATTCATTCATTGTTTCATTTTACTCCCTGCTTACCCCTCCCCCTCATAGTTTTTTTAAGAAAATTGCCAGACTTTTCTTCTAAATCACCTATGAGTGTACCTAAACTCTGGACGTCTCAGTTAGTAACCAAGCAAGTTAATCATTTATATTACCGAAAGGTTCGCGAGAGAAAAATATTTCTACAGAATAGCACTTCACTGCTTTTGAGTTGGGACTGACACATAACTGGTCCTCCAGTGGATTTTTGGAGGCTATAATTTCCTGAGAAGAGATTGCCCATCCTTCTTCCCTGGAGGCACTGGTGGACTTGAGCTGCCATAAGGCACCATTTTGGGTTAGCTGTGCAACTACCTATAGACTAGGGGCCACTAGAGCTCCCTACAGAATACCATACTTGAAGAAAAATTCCAAACAGATATTTACAGTAAATGAACTGTTCCAAACAGTGATATTGTTGTTGCTTTTGTTAGATGCCATCAAGTCAAGTAAGACTGCCTGAAATATATCTTTGTTGGCCCATTCTTTGTGGTACAATTATTCTATGTATTCTCTCCATATTCTTTTGATGCTTGCAGAATCATTCAAGATTTTGCCCTTAGTATTTCTAAGTATAGGTACACAGGGTTTTCAGAGGCCTGCTGTTTTGGAAGTGGATGGCCAGTCCTGAAACTGAGGAGGACCTGAAGTGCTTGCTACAGAGGGTCAAGGACTGCAGGCTTCAATATGGATTGAGACTCAATGTCAAGAAGACAAAGATCCTCACCATTTGACCAATTGGCAGCATCAGGATGGATGGTGAAAAGATTGAGATTGTTTACAGCTTTAGTCTGCTTGGCTCCACAATCAACACTCTTGGCACCAGCAGCCAGGAAATTAAAAGACATATTGTGATGGGAAAGTCTGCTGTTAGTGATCTCTCCAAAGTACTGAAGAGCAATGGTGTGTCTCTGGAGACTAAGGTGCATCTGATACAGTCCATGGTCTTTGCAATCACTTGTTATGCGTCAGAGAGTTGGACAATGACTAGGGAGAATAGAAGGAGAATTGATGCCTTTGAGCTTTGGTGTTGGAGAAGAGAGTTGAGGGTACCATAGATTACTAAGAAAACAAACAGATTCATGTTGGAGAGGGTTAAACCGGACTGCTTCTTGGAGGCAAGGATTCTGAGGCTTCGTCTGACACACTTTGGTCATGTTGTAAGGAAAGACCAGTCCTTGGAGAAGGACATCATGCTTGGGAGGGTGTAGGGCAGGTGCAGCAGGGGAAGGCCCTTTAGAAGATGGATTGATTCGGTGACTGGGATAATTGGGATGAGTGTGTTGGAGACAATGAGATTGGCAAAGGACAGAACAGAGTTTAGGGATGCTGTACACAGGGCTGCTATGAGTCTCAAGTGACTCGACAACACTTAACAACAACAACAACAACAACAACACAATATTTCTAAAAAATGCAACTTGAGGCTTGAACTTGTTTTTCAGTTCTTTCAGCTTGAGAAATACCAAGTGAGTTATTCTCTTTTTAATCTCCAATTCTAGATCTCTGCACATTCCATTGTCATTTATTAGTTTGCTTTGTCTTCCCAAGTTGCTTTTTGAAATTTTGTGGTCAACTGTTTAACTTCAGTGTCTCTTCCCTTTATTTTGGCTTCTCAAGGCTGCATTGAAATTTTTAATGTCCTCTGCTTTCAGCTTTTCTTCAGTACTATCAAGTCAGCTCCAACCAGTACACAGCAGAATTGAATCATGCTCAGTTGTATATCATCTTCATGTTCATTCCTGTGCTTAAAATGGTACAGATAACCAGATAGCATTCTTAAAAATATTTAAAAGTGCATGTTTCTAAGAAGATTTGTTGTTGTTGTTAAGTGCCATCTATTAGTTGTTGTTGTTGTTGTTGTTGTTATGTGCCGTCGAGTCGCCTGTGACTCTTAGTGACCCTATGTACAACAGCCCTAAACTCCGCTCTGTCCTGTGCCAATCGCACTGTCTCT
>NW_006399930.1:297631-307536 GCF_000299155.1 Elephantulus edwardii | reverse complement strand
ATCACAGCAACCATGAGTTACCTCTGTATAGCAAATGTACAGACCAGTGTTATACCACTTAGAAGAATGTTTGACCAAAAAAAAAAAAAATTAAAACCATGCCTGAGGGCCACAGATTAAAATCATCCACATTTGGCTTGGTAGCATAACTTTCTATCCACCAAGTCAACAGAGCTCTTTCATTGTTGTTGTTGTTACTGTTAAGTGCCATTGAGTCTCAGACAACTCATAGCAACCCTGTGAAGATCTGAGCACTTGTATAACTTTCATCATTTCACCAAGTTCATAGAGTTTCTGTAGAAAAGCTATTTTGGAAGTGGGTTCATAGAAGGTAAAAGTCAGTGGTTCTAATTCATCAGCAACTTTGAGGGGAAGAGCACTTGAGCATATGATCCAGTAAAGATTATAGCCTAGTGTATCATCTGGGGCAATTTTACTCTGTTGTACGGGTTTGCCATGACTCACAATTGACGTAACTTTACAACAACAGCAACAATGTAAAGCTGTGAAGATAATTTTTACTTTTCTGATTATATTTTTGAGAAATATTAAGATAATTTGATTTTTGGAAAATGTTCTTTTACACATATAAAAAGTATAATTTTTTTATTGTCACTGTTGGCTGTTGCTGTTGACTAAAACTCATAGTGATCCCTATGACCAACAAACTTTGCACTATCTTACTCCACCAGATCATCTCTGTCATACTCAAAATCACTGTGGTAATTTAAGTGTCAGTCCACTTTGTTGAAGGTCTTCTCTCTTTCTCTGACCCTCCATATTTCCCAGCAAGATGCTTCTTTCCAAGGACTGGTTCTTCTTAAGAACATATTCAATGTAAGTGAGACCAAGCTTCGCCATCCTTGCCTCTAAGGAGCAATCTGTCTACACTTTTTTCATGTAGTCTAAACTCTTTGCCAAAGGTACCGAATATTCCTCTGCCTTGTTTAATTCATTGTCCAATGTTCAGCTGCAAAGAAAGCAAATGAAAAGACTGTGGCTCAGATCAGGGGCAGTTTACTCTTTAAACTAACATCATTGCTGTTTTTTATTCACCCTCAAATTTTAAATGTAACAGAATTTGTTATAAGATTGTGTTATGATAGCAAATACATTCTAAACTTAATTCATAACTGTTATCCTATCAGCTATCTGAGAAAGAGTAACTTTCATGTTAAAGAATGATCTGCATAAATACAAACAAAAATAAGTTTGACTAAATATATACTGACTTGATAGAAATTTACACACACACACCCACTTTTAGTGATAAGCTGTTGTTTGTGGATTAATGTTGTTATTGTTCAATAGAAGGCTACCCATGGATAAATTAATTAAAACATGCTTTATGAACACTTTCCTCAAACATTAAGTTTTTAAGTCTGACGTTTCCAGAGAGATTGTATTCTTTCTTTATTTTATTTTGTCTTCCTCACACAATACACAAGGCATTTTTCATGTTGTTTGTTGTTCATACTCATTGTACACGTCCTATTTTCTGCCATAATTTCAAGTAAGTGGAGTAGGAGATGAGTAAAAGAGGAAAAAGAAATGAGGAAAATGCTGTCATCACTTTAGTCAACCAAGGTGAAAACCATTGGTACTATCACATTATTTGCCTGATGGAAGTAACTTAAAGAATTAGTCTATGCTATGAATATCTGGAAGCATTTGTAGAATAAAAGCTTTCAGTAAAGCAGCCTCCAGGTATGAAAGTTCTATTAATTAGGAATAAATATTTATAAAATTACTCACTGGAATATTATTAATAATAGAAGATGAAGGACACTGGTAATATCCACAAGTGAGAAAGTCTGACTCTGTTAAACTCTACTAATTTGATAATAAGGATTTCAAATGACAAAGAATTTGCTGAATTAATTTTATTTTATTTTCTTCTACTCCATATGACTTATAAAATGTAGATTTACTATAACAATGGGCATTTCACTACTATTTTTTCAGGTACTTCAACAAATGATAGAGAATCAATTACAAAACCAACTATTGTTTTCTATATGATTTACCAAACGCGAGCTGTTCAACAGTAATCTTGTCTCTGGAGTTTCTTAAAAATTGGAAATGGAAGAATAATCATGGAACAAGAAGTGAGTAAGATTTCTAATTAGTCTAATAAATCCAACTAACTCTGATTCATCTTGTTACTATTATGAATCCCAGTTGGATGCGATGCTGTGTAAGGATATGTATACAAAAACTGTATCATTGTTGTCTTTTGGTTAAGAAAAAATTAAATAATTCTTTAAATAAGCAAGACACATTGATACACCAAAAATATTGAATAAAATGCTAATGCAGAAAGTATTAGTATTTTAAGTGTCTTATGTATTTCTCAATCAAAACAAAATTAATATTTTTACCTACCAACAAAGATAAATGCATAAGAAACAAGCAGCTTTACCATGAGAAGGTAACTTATCACTAAAGGCAGAATCAGAATTTGCTGAAGATTGACTCAACACCATTTTTACTGTAAGCTTCAAAAATAAACATTAGGTAGTGCAAGTGATTTGCAACTGGCTGCTCCCTAAACGTTGACATTAGAGTATACTCAGTGGTGAAACAAAACAAAAGTTTTACAATATGTTTCTGTAAGGATTATAGGGAAGAAAATCCTATGGAACAATTCTACTCTGTAATTAATACATAGAGTCACTACGAGTCAGAATTTACTTGATAAAAATTACTCTTATTTATCCTTTGTTCTTAATATAGACCGTTTTCACACAGGTGTTGGAAGGGCTCCCACTAGAAAAATCTATAGCGTTTGCATGCCAGGAGCAACAGCTTCACAGTAGAAAGGAGAGGAAATGAGTGGACAGAGGTGGATAGGGGCCTGAGCCACCTTTAAGTGTGGATGGATGTAGGCGATGGGAGGTACTGATGGAGTTAAGAGAGGGAACTGAGCTGGATGCTGGCAGGGTTGGGTAGGAGGTGGGAAAGCATGCACAATGCATGTGCCAAAGACAGTGGGGCAGGGACAAATACTTGCTCTATTAATTGTGCAATGGAGAAAGGTCTCTCATCAGCTCTTTTGAGTAAAATGCTTATCTGCCAAGTACTGCTCTAAACCTGAGCATCCAAATGAAGACAGACTAGGGAGAAGGACTGGTCATCTACTTCTGAAATAACAGGCTTTCAAAACCCCTGTGTACAATAGGGCACACTTAGATTAGACTAGCAGATATGGCATCAGAGGCTGAACCTTCTGATCGTGAATCACCAAGAAGATGAATAGTTGAAAATAGACATCAGTGATAGGAATATGAAATGTGAGAAGTACGAATATAACAGAATGCATAAACAGTGACACACTAGGCACTGGTGAAATAAAATGGATTTACATGGGACATTTACAATTCGACAATCATATAATATACTATGCTGGAAATAAAAATGGGAGGAATGAGGCTGCATTCATAGTTAAAAGGACCATATCTCGACCCATCTTTATGTACAATGTGAGTGGCAGGACAATATCAATACACATTCAGAAAAACCTGTTAATACCACCAGCATTCAAATATATGCACCAACAACCAGAGGAAATAGAAGACTTCTACCAACTTTTGCAATTGAAAACAATCAGACATGCAACCAAGAAGCATTAGTAATAATGGGTGTCTGGAATGTGAAAGTTGGGAATAAGGAAGTAAGATCAATAGTCTGAAAACATAGACTTGATGACAGAAATGAGGCTTGAGATGGAATAATAGGATTCTGTACAATCAATTTATTCATTGCAAATACTTTTATAAGAAACACAAACAATGACTATACACATAGATCATCTAATGGTTTACACAGGAATCAGAATGATTACATCTGTGGAAAGAAAAATCACTGGAGAAGCTCAATATCTGCTGTAAAAGCTAGGCCAGGTGCCGATTGTGGAACAGACCATCAACTACTCAGCCAAAAGTTCAAACTGAAGCTAAAGAAAGTAAAATCAAGTCCACAAGAACCAAAGTGTAATCCTGAGTTTGTCCCACCTGAATTTACTGATCACTTCAGGAACATATTTGAGGCCTTTGAGCACTAATGATCAAAGCTCAAATGAGCTGTGGGAGGAGATCAAGATGGAGGAAAAATAAAAGACCAAGTTGTTTGTGAAAAAATACTCTGATTATTGCACCCCAGTGCCAAAAAGCCACAGCAGAGGGAAGAAAGCAAGAAGTTAGAGTTGAATAGAAGATTTTAAAGGACAGCTCAGGAAGAGAAAGCAAAGTATCACCATGAAATGTGCAAAGAACTGGAGTCAGAAAAATAAAAAAGAACAGACTCGTTCCACATTTCTTAAGCTGAAGGAATTAAAGAACAAATTCAAGCCTTGAGTTGCAGTGCTTAAGGATGCTATGGGCAGAATGTTGAATGATCAAGGAAGCATCAAAAGAAGATGGAAGGAGTACACAGTATACAATATACAGAGTATACAGGACAGTCACTGTATCAAAAATAATTGGCTGACACAGAAGAAAGTTATGAAACAACATATGATCAAGAAGTGATAGTGATGAAAGATGAAGTTCAAGCTGCTACGAAGGATTTGACAAATAATAAGTCCCCAGGAATTTATGGAATACCAATTGACTCATTTCAACAAACAGCCTGGACACTCTAAGTTATGCCAGGAAGTCGGGAGGACTACCGACCACTTGGCTAATTGACTAGAAGCAATCCATGTTTATTCTTATTCCAAAATAATAGTGGTCTGAAGAATGTGGAAATTATAGAACAATACCACACAAGCACACGTAAGCAATATCCTACTGGAGATAAAAAATAAATGAAGGGAACAATACATCGACAAAGCACTGCCAGATATATAAGCAGGGTTTAGAAGAGAACATGGCACTAGGGACATTAGAGCCAATGTCAAAGGAATCTTAGCTAAAAGCAGAGAGAACCAGAAGGATGTCTATCTGTGTTTCATTACCTATTCAAAAACATTTGACAGTGTGGATCACAACAAATTATGGCTAGACTTGAGAAGAATGGGAATCTGAGAACACTTAATTGTGCTTATACAAAACCTATACTGGGACTAGAAAGCAGTTGTCAGAACAGAACAAGGAAACAATCCATGGTTCAAAATCAGAAAAGATGTAGATCTCTATACATTTTCAATTTATATGTGAAACAGATCATTCAGGATGCTAGACTTTATGAAGTGGAATGTGGCATCAGCATTGGAGGAAGACTGATAAACAACCTGCACTAGGCAGATGACACAAACTTGCTTGCTGAAACCAAGGAGGATCTGAAGGATTTACTGCAGAAGGTAAAGAACTGTAACATTAAATATGAATCAAGGTTCAACATCAAGTAAGCAAAGATTCTTACCATTGGGCCAATTGGCAATATCAGGATAGACAGAGAAGAGATTGAGATTGTTAACAGCTTCAGCTTACTTAGCTCTACAGTTAACACTCTTGATATCAGTAGCCAGGAAATCAAAAGACAGATTTCATTGTGACAATCTGCTTTCAATAACCTCTCCAGAGTACAGAGTACAAAGGAGCAGCAATGTCAGTGTAGAGACTGAGTTGTGCCTGATCCAAGCCATGATCTTATCATTGACTTTGTATGCATCAAAGAGCTAGCAAATGAAAAGGATGACAGAAGAAAAGTCGATGCCTCAAGTTGCAGTTAGGGAGAAGAGTATTAGACACACCATGGATTGCTGTGCAAACAAACAGATCTGTCATAGAGAGAGTGACACCAAACTACTTCTTGGAGGGAAGGATTCTGAAGCTCTTTCTCACATACTTTGAGTTCATGGCCACTAGGGACCAGTCCTTGGAGAAGGATGTCTTTCTTGGAAAGGTGGAGGGATTATGCAGGAAAGGATGTGTGGCCATGAGGAACGAGTCCTTGAAGAAGGATGTCATTCTTAGAAAGGTGGAGGGACAAAGGGACAAATACTGCATAGTGCCACTGTTGTAAAACAGGACTGACATTGGGGTTGAGGGGGAGACTGAGAAAGATGGGATAAACAATGTATACTGAATTTAAACAGATGAGGGAGAGAACTGTTTAAAAGGGATATGTGATTGTGTATTATTGTCATGACAGGAGTCCAGAACGAAGGCTGCTTAGTGGCGTGTACCTAGGGGGAGGGATTGTAAAACAATGGGGGAACTTTTACTTTTCAAAGACAAGAGTGTACTGGGGGGGAGGGGGTCAGGGAAAAAAGTGCAACAATGAATGACTGGAAATCCAAAGTCTCTGTAAATTTTCATTAAAATTAATTAAAAAACAAAGAAAGGTGGAGGAATTATGCAGGAAAGGAAGACCTCAGAAGAGATGGATTGACATAGTAACTGGAGCAATGTGGTGTAGGTGTGTCAGAGACAATGAGATTGGCACAGTATATAACAGAGCTCAGATCTATTGTACATACGGTCACTATGAGACCCAGCGACTCAATAGCACGCAACAACAATAACAATAATTAATTAGCTCTTTCTTTGGGTATATGAGCCTAATATTCAAAAAATACCTCCATAAAACCCAGCTAACATCTATTTTATACCAGCTCATGGACTACCTTTCTTAGTCAGGGTATAATATGCTAATGTCAGTGTTCACAAGAACTATGATTGTGAATAAAATTGACAGTACAAGATAGAATTAAACCTTATGATAGATATATATTTTTTAAGGGAATTACTCATCTAATTTTGACCCCAAAGAGTACCATCTCTCTTAGCTCATTAACATAGATTTCCTATTTTCTCCTGCTGAGTCATTGGTAGATCTGAGCTCATTTAGGTTATGGAAACACAAAGGAGGTGGAACAGTTGCAAGGAGGCGCTAGTGACTGGAACATGGAATATGAGAAGTACGAGTGTAGGAAAATTGGACATTGTTAAGGAAGAAATGGAACCCATAAATATTGACATACTAGGTATTGGTGAGCTGAGATGGACTGGCATGTGACATTTTGAATCAAACAATCATATGATCTACTATGATGGAAATAAAAAGGTGAGGAAAAATGAGGTCACATTCGTAGTTAAAAAGACTGTTTCTAAGATCCATCCTGAAACACGTTGTTGTAACAGGAGAATATCCATACGCATAGGAGGAAGACCTATTAATACCACTATCATTCAAATGTATGCACCAATGACCAGGGTCAAGGAGGAGATTAATTCTACCAGCATTTGAAGTCATAAATCAATTGAACATGCAAACAAGATACATTCATAATAATAGGTAACTGTAGTGCAAAAATTGGGAACAGGGAAGAAGGATCAGTACTCAAAAAACATGGACTTAGTGACAAACTAGGCTGAGGATAGAATGATAGAATTTTTGTGCAATCACGAATTAATTCATTACAAACACCTTTTATAAGAAACACAAATGGCTACTATGAACATGGACTTCACTTGATGGTCTACATAAGAATTAGAATTAATACATTAATGGAGAGAATCTTAGGAGAAGCTTAATATCAGCTGTGAAAACCAGGCCAGTTGCTGATCATGGAACAGACCATTAACTATTCATGTTAGTACAAACTGAAGCAAAATAAAATTAAACCAAATCCACCAGAACTAAAATGTGACCTCAAATCTATCTCACTTGTATTTAAAAATCATATCACGAATAGGTTTGAACCTTGAACACTAAAGCACAAAGACTGGAAGAGCTTTGGGAGGATATCAAGAATAGTATCCATGAAGCATGAGTGGCATCCACGTCCTAAATAACATGCCTCTGGAAACTCTATGAACTTGCATCATTGTCGATAGTTGTAGAAGGTTTTCAGGCCTTTTGTTCATAGAGTTACTATAAGTCATGCTCGACTCAAAGGCAATCAACAAAAACATCCATGAAGAATACAAAGGCCATTACAAAGAGAAAAGAGGAAGATGAAGAGAAAGGTTGAAAGAGACTCTGAATATTTCACTAGACTGCTGACAAGCCAAAGCAAAGGAAGAAATCAGGAAGTTAAGGGGATTAGTGGGAGATTTCAAAGGGCAGCTTGAGAATAGAAAGAAAAAGTATTATGATGAAATATACAAAGAACTGGAGTCAGAAAATCAAAAGGGATAAGCTTGCTTAGCATTTCCTAAGCTGAAGAAAATGAAGAACAAATTAAAACTTTGAGTTATAATACTTAAGGATGCTATATTGAATGATCCAGGAAGCATCAAAAGAAGATGGGGAGAGTCACAGAGTCACTGTGCAAAAAAAGAATTGGTAGACTTAGAAGAACTTTATCAAATAACGCATGATCAAGAGGCAATGGTGATGAAGGAGGAAGTTCAAGCAACTCTGCAGGAATTGGGAAAAAGACAAGACCCCAAGAATTTATGGCATGAAAACTGACATATTTTAACAAACAGATGCAGCCCTGGACATACTCACCAGGTTGTGCCAAGAGATCTAGAGGATATCTACTGACAGTAAGACATTTCTCTTTATTCCCATTCCAAAAAAAAGTTGATGCTATAAAGTGTGGAAATTATTTAACAAAATCACTAATATCATATGCAAGCAAAATTCTCATGAATATTATCCAAAACTGATTGGAATTCTCATCAATTCCAACTGATGGAATTTCCATCACTAGAGAATTACTGGAAGTACAATCTGACTTTAGAAGAGGCTGTGGCACAAGAGACATCATAGTAAATGTCAGATGGATCTTGGCTGAAAGTAGAGAATATCAGATTAATTTCAGTCTGTGTTTTATTGACTATGTAAAGGCCTTTGACTGTGGATCACAACAAATGTAGCTAACATTAACAAGAATGAGAATCCAGTGCTTAATTGTGCTCATGGAAAAGCTATCCTTGCAGCAAAAAGCAGTCATCAGAACAGAGCAAGGAAACATTACATGATTCAAAATTAGGAAAGGAGTATGTCAAGGATGCATCCTTTCTCCATACAGTTTCAGTCTATATGCAAAACAGATAACATTCGGGAGGCTAGACTTTATGAGGAAGAATGTAACATCAGGACTGGAAGAAGATTCATTAATAACCTGCATTATGCCGATTATAGAGACTACTTGCTTTCTGAAACTGAGAACCTGAAGTGTTTGCTACATACAGTCAAGGATAGCAGTCTTCAAAATAGATTGAAGCTCTACAACAAGAAAACATAGATTCCTACCATTGGGCCAGTGGCAGCACCACAGTAGATGGAGAAGAGATCAAGATTGTTAACAATTTCAGCTTGTTCTCTTCCACAATCAATATTCTTTGCACCAGTACTCAGGAAATCAGAAGACAAATTACATTGGGAAAAATCTGTTAGGGACCTCTCCAGAGTATTGAAGAGCAATAATGCTAGTCTAGGGACAATGGAGCACCTGATCCAGGACATGGTCTTCACAAGCATTTGGTATACATCAGAGAGCGGAACAATGAATAAGGGTAAGAGAAGAATTGAGACCTTTGAATTGTGCTGGAGAAGAGTATTGAACATACCATAAAATGCCAAGAGAACAAACAGGTCTGGCCTGGAGAGGGTGAGATAAAATTTTTCCTTGAAGATAAGAATTTTGCAGTCCCATTTCACATATCTGTGATATTTTTCAAGGAGGGACCAATGAACGACATTATGCTTGGAAGAGTGGAGGGACAGCAGGGAAGATGAAAACTGTGAATGAGATGGATTGACAGAGTAATTGGACAATGGAGTTCAGTGTGTCAGAGACAGTGATATTAGCTCAGGAGAGAGCAGGGTCCAAAACTATTATACATAGGGTCGCTATGAATCATTGTCAACTAGAATGACACATAACAATTTTCTATCTTACATTTATCATGTGTGGCAAAAAAACTTGGGAATTTCTAACTATGATAAACATCTGAGAAAGATTAATCTCTAGTGCTATTAGGAATAAATAAAAATTCTCTTTT
>NW_006399930.1:295513-297531 GCF_000299155.1 Elephantulus edwardii | reverse complement strand
ATCTTAGAGAGGATTAAACCAAGCTACTCCTTGGAGGCAAGGATTCTGGGGCTTCGTCTGACATACTTTGGACATGTTGCCAGGAGGGATAGGTCCTTGGAGAGGGACATCATGCTTGGGAGAGTGGAGGGATGGCGCAGGAGGGGAAGACTCTCTATGAAACGGATTGATTTGGTGACTGTGGTATTCGGAATGGGTGTGTCAGAGGCAGTGCGGTTGGCGCAGAATAGAGCAGGGTTTAGGGCTGTTGTGCATAGGGTCGCTATGAGTCGCAAATGACTCGACAGCACATAACAACAACAATAACATCACAATGATATGAAGTATGAAATGCCATACTCTCATAAATTACAAAATAAACCTGTGTAGAAAATATACAAATTCCTTGAAACCTATACCTTACCTACATTGACACAGACAGATGCAGACCCTAGAACAGATCCATCACAAAAGCAAAAATTGAACAGATCATATAAAGTTTTCCTCATGAGAAAAGCTCTGGACCAGATGGTTTCACAGCTGAATTCTTCCAAACATTCAGAGAATATCTATCACCAATTCTACTTAAATTATTTCAAAAAATAGAAAAATAAGAGACACTCTCAGAGTCATTCTATGAAGCAAGCATAACTTTAATAATCAAAATCAGACATAAATATTACCAAGAAAGAAAACTGCAGACCACTATCTCCCAGGAATATAGATGCAAAAATTGCAAAATATACTAGCTAATAGAATCCCAAATTACATAAAAATGAATTGATCATGACTAAGTGAGATTCACAACACATATGCAAGCTTAGTTTAACATAAGGAAAACAATCACTGTAATTCGCCATATTAATAAAAGCAAATAACAAAAAACAAATGGCCTTAGCAATTGATGCAGAAAATGCATTTGACAAAATCCAACAGACTTTCCTAATTAAGACACTCAGTAAAATTGGAAAAGGAGGGAATTTTCTCAATATAATGAAAAGTATATATACAAAACCAAGAGCTAATATCATTCTCAATGGAGAAAGATTGACACCATTTTTCTTGCCAATAAGGACCAGAGAAGGATGCCCACTCTCACCATGTCTATTGAATATTGTATTTTAAGTACTTGCTAGGGAAATATGACAGAGAAGAAAATAGAAGGCATTAAGATCAACAAAGAAGTGTCTAAATTGTCCCTATATACACATGATATGGTAGTGTACACAGAAAAACCCAAAGACTCAACAACAACAAAATGTTAGAGCTAGTAGACCGATATACTGGAGTGGCTGAACACAAGCTCTATATCGAAAAACCAGTGGGATACATGTACCCTAACAAAGAGAACTAAGAGAAGAAAGCCAATACAGCAATGCCATTTACAATAAATAGCCAACCACTGATTGAGATACTTGGGAGTAAATCTAACTAAAGAACCAAAAACATGTTCAAAATAACCTACAAAACATTTCTGTAAGACACAATAAGAGATCTAAATAAACGGTAAAATGTGCCCTCTTTATGGATAGGAATTCTCAATATTGTGGCAATTACAATCCTACCAAAATCAATCTACATGTTCAAATAAAATCTCAATCCAGATACCAAATCCATTTTTCAAGAACAAAAGGTAAAAGGTCAAGTTTATTTGTAGAGGAAATAGACAAAATAAATAAATAAGCAAAGCAATTAAGAAAAACAAAATCAAGTGAGAGGCATTGGACTCCCTGACCTCAAAACCTACTACTACACAGCGGCAGTAATCAAAACAGCACGTTACTAGTACAATGACAGGCACATAAATCAATGGAACAGAACTGAGAACCCAAAAATGAACCCAGTTATCTATGGTCAAGTGATATTCTACAAGGAAGTAAAACCCATCAAATTCGGAATTGACACCCTCTTCAATGGTGCTGGCAAAACTGGATTATTACCTGCAGAAAGCTGAAAGAGGTTCCACATCTCCCACTACACAGAAAAGTGAACTCAAGGTGGATCAGAGATCTGAGAGCAAAGCCCTAAACCATAAAATT
>NW_006399930.1:294061-295161 GCF_000299155.1 Elephantulus edwardii | reverse complement strand
ATTATATTTATATATATATATATATATAATGTGTGTATATATGTACATAATGTACATAATAATATATGCATATACATGCATATGTATGCTTATGTGTTTGTGTGTCCCCCATTCTGTCTTGCTACTGAAGCACTGTGCTTTTCTTCTGCCCTGAGCTTGGCTTTGTGCTTTAATAGTTTTGGTTCTTAGAAGTTTTGATTTTATGTGCAGTCAAATACTATAGCAACCCTATAATACTAGCTCTGAATCCTGCCGTATCCTTAGCCAATCTCATAATCGCCGACACACTTAACCTCTTTACCACAGTCACTGTGTCAATCCATTTTATTCCATAAAAAATACATTATTGCTGACTCAATTTCAACTCATAAAGATCTTATAAGACAGAGTAGAACTCCTTCATTTAGTAAACAACTCAGGTATATTTTAAAAAGTCTGTCTCATTTTTCCCCCCTGAGGAGAACCTAATGGATCCAAACCACAAACATTTCATTTAGTATATGACCATTTAACCACAATGCCACTAGGACTCCCTGGTAGTGGAGCAACCCCTTAAATCTTGGTTTTGAAAGAAATGTAGCAAAAGCCAGCCTTATGCTGTTGTCTGAATCATGTCCCCTGAAAACACATTTTGGAATCCTAACAACAAATGAAATTCCATTTGAAAACCATTTCAGTATTCTCAGAGGTTGTATTGTGTAAGGTGTAGTTTAAATCAACAATTTTTAAATTATTAAAAGAGCAAATTTATCACAGAAGTACGCAATAACAGACAGGAGAAGACAATGAAATAAGGGGTTGAGTTGAAGAGACAAGACTTTCTCAAGAACTGATAGAAAAATAATCCATAACCCATACCTTAAATTCATATTTCCAGTCTCCTAAATTTTTTGTAAAATAAAATTTTATTCATTAAAGTAATTTATTTGTGGTATTTCTGTAATTGGCAGCATCAGGATGGATGGTGAAGAGATTGAGATTGTTCACAGCTTTAGTCTGCTTGGCTCCACAATGAACACTCTTGGCACCAGCAGCCAGGAAATTAAAAGACATATTGTGATGGGAAAGACTGCTGTTAGGGACCTCTCTAAAGTACTGAA
>NW_006399930.1:292270-293961 GCF_000299155.1 Elephantulus edwardii | reverse complement strand
GACTTGATGGTATATAGCAAAAATATGAGTCATATTTGACTTAATGGCACCTAACAACAAGTTACTCAAAATATATGAGGCAAGTCTTCCAAGAAGTATAGACATTCTTCAAGATTTCTATATTTTATTGTTTTGTTTATTTTACAATCCATGGACTAATCAGAACTCTTCTCCAACCTTGTAACTCCAAGACATCAATTTTTTGTCATCCTTATTGATTGTCCATCTCTCGAACACACACCAAGTGTTTGGCAAGACCATGATTGGACTCAGGTGTACCGTAATCTTCCAACTGACATTGCTCCTCTATAATTTAGATAGGTCCCTAACAGTAGACTTGCCTAATGCAATATGTCTCATGAACTCTTGAGTTCTTGTACCAAGGATGTTGATTGTGAATCTAAGTTAGATGAAATTGTTTACAATTCCAATCTTTCCGCCATCTGTCATGCCTATCTGTGGTGAAGATCTTTATTTTCTTGATAATGAGATATAATTCACACTAAAGCCTATAAATTTTGATCTTCTGCAGAAAGTGCTTCAAGTTCTTATTTTCAGTAAGCAGAAGTCTATCATGGGCATTAAGCAGATTTTGGACAAGCCTTCTTCCAATCCTCATGCCACATTCCTCTTTAATTTTATTAAATTATTTGTGAGACTCTTTTCTCCAAATATGATGACATTCACAGATTCTAGAAATTGGAACTTGGAAATATTATTTTGGTGGCCATCTTTAAACTACCATTGAGTATTAGCCTTAAGATCAAGATCTAAAGGAATAAATAAATGGCCAGGCTACAAGAGATAATACAATTGAAAAATAACTGGAAAAAAGAACATCATTTCAAGTCATGACAAGATAGAATGGATTTCTTGACTGCCCCATGCCAGAGGATGGTCACCTTGGAGACAAGCTGCTGGTAAGGATAAGTCCAGGCACGGGATTTACACTCTCTCTCCCAGATTTTCAAGTGTCCCTGAGATCTCCTTGATGCTGCAGGAACCAAGTCATTTAGAAGTGGAAATGCTGTTTTCCTCCAGGCTTCCCTCCCCCACACCAGTTCGCTTTTTTCCTTGGGGGGAAAAAATTCTTTCATTGTTATGCGGTCCCCACCCTGCCCAGCAGCCCACTTTACTACGCAGCTCTTTTTCTGGACTCTTGTCATGTCAATAATAATTATGATATTATTATTATTACTATTATTATTATTATATCATAAATTCCTTTTATACAGTTCTCTCCCTTGTCTGTTTAAATGCCGTGTACATTATTTATTTCCTCTTTTCTTAGTTTCTCCCAACCCTCATGTCAACAATGAATGAATGGAAACCTAAGTTCCCAGTAAACTTATATCAAAATCTTAATACAAAAATTAAAAATAAAAAACAGAAGTGGAAAAAGTGAGGAAGTAGGAGCTGTGGAAATAATGTAGAGTAATGTATAATGCATTACTAATGTTGTTGTTGTTGTTATGTGCTGTCGAGTCGCTTGTGACTCATAGCAAACCTATGTACAACAGCCCTAAACTCTGCTCTGTCTTGTGCCAATCAAACTGTCTCTGACACTCTTATCCCGATTACCCCAGTCACTAAAACAATCCACCTCAAAGAGGGTCTTCCCCTCCTGTGCTGTCCCTCCACCCTCCCCAGCATGATGTCCTTCTCCAAGGACCGATCTCTTCTTACAATAT
>NW_006399930.1:285855-292170 GCF_000299155.1 Elephantulus edwardii | reverse complement strand
TCCTTGGAGGCAAGGATTCTGAGGTTTCATCTGACATACTTGGTCATGTTGTAAGGAGAGACTTGTCCTTGGAGAAGGACATCATGCTTGGGAGGGTGAAGAGCAGGAGTAGGAGGGGAAGGACCTCTGGGAGCTGGGTTGATTTGGTGACTGGGGCAATCGGGATGAGTGTGTCCACGACAATGAGACTGACACAGGACAGAGCAGAGTTTAGAGGTGTTGTACATGGGGTCGCTATGAGTCGCAAGTGACTCGACATCACATAACAACAAGAACAACTTTTCTGTAATAGCAGCAGTAAGAAATTAAGACATTTGCCTATCTCATCTAAGCACATTTTCCCCCTCTTTATTAATTCAGTTTCTTTAGCTTGCTTTATGTCCTGTCACAAAAAGCATGTATTATTCTCTAGGCATTTTGTCTACCTCGTGCTTTAGAAAGCAAGTCCCATGAGGACATAGAACTTGTCTATATATTGTACTATGTCATTAACACCTAGCACAAAGACAGACATACAAGTGGAGCTCTATAAATAGTTGATATTTAGTTGATTAATATCATTGCTTAGGTTTTTTTTTTTTTTTATAGAGCTCCTATGTGGCATGACTAAATTGTTTTGATGTCAAGCTTGTTCCTCAGTGGGATTGTGAGATCTAAATCACAATAGAGATTTCAAGGAAAGTATGTTTTGTACTTTTAAAGATTTATGCATTACAGATAACTTTTAAAAACACAAACAGGGACTCTACTACACAGTGACCTCAGCAGATGGACTATATAGGAATCAGATTGACAATATCTGTGGAAGGATTCATTGGAGAAAAGTTTATTATCAGCAATTTCAGAAAGGCCAGGTATTGACTGTGAAACAAAACAACAATTACACATGTTAAAGTTCAAATTGAGGCTGAAGAAAGTGAAAATAGCCCCACAAGAACCAAAATATGATCTTGAGTCTATCTCATATGAAATAAAAAATCATCTTAAGAATAGATTTGAAGCACTGAATAACAATGAATGAAAACAATATGACTTGTGGGATGACATCAATTATATCATCCATGAAGAAAGCAAACGGTTATTACAAAAACAGAGGAGAAAAAAAAAACCAGAAAGAGCAGAAAACAAAAATGGAATGGATGTCAGAAGAGACTCTGAAAATTGCAGTAGTGTCAAGAAGACAAAACAAAGGGAAGGGATTGTTGTTTTTGTTGTTGTTGTTTTGTGCTGTCCAGTTGCCTGTGACTCATAATGATCCTATGTACAACAGCCCTAAACCCTGCTCTTTCATTTGCCAATCTTATTGTCTCCAGCCCACCTATCCCCATTATCCCAGTGACTGAGTCAATCCAACTCATCGAGGGTCTTCCTTTCCTGTGCTATTCCTCCACCCTCCCAAGCATGACGTCCCCACCTTTCAATATGTGTTGAAGTAAAAAAGCTGAACAGATGGTTTCAAAGGGCAACTTGAGAAGACAGAACCAACTACTATAAGGGAACGTGCAAGATTCCCTTGATTCTGCTTGCTGAAAGTGAAGAAATCTTAAAACACTTGCTGCATAGTATCAAGACTACATTTTTTAATATGTATAGTATCTCAACACCAAGAAAATAAAAATTCTTATCACTACACCAATAGACACCATCATGATAAATTGAGAAAATATTGAATCTGTCAATGACTTCATCTTAATTGAATACACAATCAATACAAGCTGTACCAGCAGTCAGGAGATTAATAAACATATTGCTCTAGAAAAGTCTGCAGTCAGAGACCTCTCCAAATTGTTGAGGAGTATAAAGATGTCATTTTAAGGACTAAGATGTGCCTAAATAAGGCCATAGTTTTTTTTCCAGTTACTTAATCTACTGTTGAGATAAGGTTGTTGGATGAAGAATTGATGCCTTTGGTGAACTGTGGGTTGGAGAAGAATACGGAATATCTCATGGACGTAAAAAAAAGAAATAGTCTTGGAGAAGGAAAAGTTCAAGTGTCCCTTGAATGTAAAAATGATAAAACTTCATCTCACATATTTTGAGCATGTTGCTAGGAGAAGCTATTCCAGAAAGGGACATCATGTTTGGAAACATAGAGCATATGTGAAAGAGAGAAAGATCCTCAATTAGATGGACTGACATAGTGATTGCTGTAATTGGCTCAAGTGGGTCAGAGATGGTGAGAATGGTACAAGACAAGGTTCAGGTTCATTATTCATAGGGTTACCATTAGTAGTGCTCATCTTGATGGTACCTAACCACAACAATAACCATTCAGGTCATGGTATTCTCAGTCACTTGCTATTCATCTGAAAGCTGGACAATGACTAAGGATGACAGAAGAACTGATGGCTTTTAACTATGATTTTGGATAGGAGTACTGAAGATCCCATGGACTGCTATGAAAATAAACAGATGTGTCTTCATCTCACATATTCTGGGCATGTTGCTAGGACAGGTTATTCCCCGGAGAGCAACATCATGCTTGGGAAGGTAGAGGGGCAGTAAAGAGAGAAAACCCTTTGACCAGGTGTGTTGACAGAGTGACTGCACTAACGGGCTTGAGTGTGTTAGAGATCATTGATGGCATGGAAGAGGACAGTGTTCTGATCAGTTGTTTATAGGTTCACTATGACTTGTACTTGACTCAGTAACACCTAATAACAACAACACAATATGGTTTTGTATGATTGTTTTGGTTTCAGGAACACAATGGAAGCAATCAGCAGAGATTTCCTCTAAGAAAACTGTCATTATGCACAATAATTCTTTGAAGAAGTTAAGGTACATCATGAGACATCCCAGCACTCATAGTAGCCTCTCCAATAAAAGGGGCCTAGAATCTATCCGCATATATTAAGTCAAAATAACAATGGTCTTTATAAAATATGTGAACTGTGGGTGTAATTTCATTTGAGAACAGTGTTTTCTTTATTATGTTAATTAAGTAATTTCTGGTCCAGTTTGTTTTTTAACCAATCACTTTTGATATAGAAAGAAAGCCATTAGACACTCAAATAAGCAAGCATAGACAGGAGAAGACAGATGAGAGGGCAGCAGATGAAAATTGGAGTGGTAGCTGAAAAGAGACAAAGACCTTCCCCAGGGATAGCAATGAACTGACATAAATAATTATTTATCTTCAAGGCATTTTTAAGCAAAAGAGCTTATGAAAGCTTTCATTAGAGCAGATGGAAGCACAGAAGAAATGAAATCTAGTTTTGACCTTTGGTAGGAAAAGTTCACTTTCATTTTATGAAATAATAATTTCACAATCTATAGAGAAGTTCAAAAGTTTGCCTGATAATTAGGCAATAAATGTATTTTTTACATCCTAAAAGCATATATAAATGGGCGCAGATAATTTAAAGAGAAAAATTACCGCTGAAAATTTTGGACATACTTAGAGTACTCCAGTTTGTATAATAATCAAGGAATCTACTTCTTTTGATGAAATAATTCAAGTCTTAATACATAGGGCGGAAAAGCATTCCCTACAATTTTTCATGATGAGGAAGCTATTGCCTTGGACATGATGTTCCCGTCCCTTGAAACTGCTGCTACAGATTTGTTTGTAAAATGGTTTAAGACTTTCATTTTTTTGCAAAGTTTCAATGGTTAAAGGAATATTAACTGCATCTGTACATGTCAAGTTACTTTGTTGTTTGAAGTTGGCAAGATAACGACTGTCTTTCATCTGAGTGGCATCAAAAGATGAGTTGTTAAAAATAAAAGATGTTACAGTCTCTACTAAAAATGAGAAAATAAATTTCCCTTAGTGCATGCATTTATTTTGGATAAATAAGTTTTTATCACGCACATCTGTTGTTTTGAGTAAAGTCATATGGTTTTTGTTAAGTGCCATTGAATCAATTAAAATGCATAATGACCTTATGCACAGCACAATAAAAGACTATCCAAATTGGAGTGATCTTTGCAACTTTTGAGGTGATTGAGCAAAGTGTTACTACCTCTTCTTCAATCTATCCCATTAATGTTGTTCTTTTCTAGTAACTCTCTACAAACTACAATGTTCTTCTATAGAGCCAGGTTATTCCTGTTAACAAGTTTAAAATTCAATAGAATTTTCATCATCTTTTTTCCCCCTAAGGAACATTCTGTGTGTACTTTACACAAGACATTTTTATTTGTATTTTTGCAAGTACATGGTAAATTCAATAATTTTTGTCAATACTTTAACAATATTTTTGGTCAATATTTTAACATATGAAAATATCCTTTGGACTGCAAAAAGAGCAAATAAGTCTGTTTTGGAGGAATTGCATCCAGATTGTTCCTTTAGAGACAAGTATGGTGAAAATTTATCCCATATACTTTTATATATTCAGGAGGAGCCAGTTTCCTCAAAAGTAAATTAGGCAATACTAAAAGAAAAATTAGAGATGAGATGTGAAGAAAACATTCTAATCAAATGGGATAACATCAAAATGAACAACATAAATATGATTAGAATTCCAGAACATGGGAATGACAGGGAGGTCACTAATAAAATTGAAGAAGAAGCACAGAAGAAAACTTCCCAAGGTGCTTTAAAGAATGAGGAAATCTACTAAACCCTCCCCGTGCAACAAAAAAAATAAAATGAAGACACGTTAAAATCACCAAATTAAGAAATAAGGACAGAATACTACAAAGAATTTGAAAATAACAAAGAGTCACCTACAAAGGGTAAACGATTAGATTAAGTTCTAATTTTTCAGCAGAAATCATGTATGCTGGAAGACAATGGGATGGGATGTACAGAACATTGAAAGAAAACAATTACCAGCCAAAGATTCTATACCCAGCTAAGTTCTCCATCAAATATGAAGGAGAAATTAGATCCTTTGCAGAAAAGAAGAAACTTTAAAAAAATTGTGAAAACAAGACCAAAACTACAAGAAAATGTAAGTGAAGTCCTTCACATGGAAACATCAAGGGAAAGTGGATGGACCATAGTAACCAGAAACAACATAAAAAGCATGGCAAAATGGTAAAAGTAATACCTGGCCTGACAATAATCGCACTTAATGTGAATTAACTAAATGTGCCTATTAAGAGAAAAAATAGCTGCAGAGTGTGTAAAAACAACAAAGTCCATTCCGATGTTTTCTACAAGAGACATATCTGAAAAATGGAAAGATAGACCCAAAATCAAAGACTGGAAAAAACTATATCAAGCAAATGGCAACCACCAAAATACTGAAGTGGCAATACTAATCTTTGGTAAAATACACTTCAGATTATAAAACCACTGTAAAAGTTAAGAAAGGGCACTATATAATGATTAATGGCACAATAGATCAAGAATACATAACCTTAGTCAACATTTATGCATCAAATGATAGATCTGTAAAATACCTAAACCAATGGTTAACCTCACTGAAGAAAGAAATAGACAGCACCACATCGTGGTAGGGGACTTCAATATACCACTATCACCAAAGGATACGTCAATTCAAAAGAAAAACGCAGAAGATATAAACTATACAATCAGCCAACTTGACTTTATGGATGTACTCAGGATACTGCACCCAACTAAAGTCAATTCACATTTTTCTCAAGTGCACAAGACACATTCTCCAGAATCAATCTCATATTATTACACAAAGGAAGTCTCATTAAATTTAAAAACATTGAAATAATACAAAATATCTTCTCAGAACACCATTAAATGAGAAACTAACCACAAGAGTCAGCTTACAAAACCACCATATGAAAATTCAATAAATTTCTGTTAGAACATGATTGGCTTATAAAGAAATAAAGAATGAAATTTTTTTAAAAAACTCCTTAAAACAAATGAAAATTAAAATACAGCATAACAAAACCTCTGTGATGAAGTTAAGGCAGTCTTCAGGTGACAGGTCATAGCAATAGGCACGAACATAAAAAAAAAAAGGAAGAAGAAAAAAAATAAATGTTCTAACTCAACACCCTCATCAAACTGAAAAGGAAGAACAACCTAGTCCTATAGCCTCTAGAATAAAGAAAAATTATAAGAACAAGACCTGAAAACAATGAGATAGAAAACATGAAAAAAAAACCTATTGAAACCATAACTAAGACTAGAAGCTGGTCTTTTGAAAGGTTCAATAAAATTGACAACCCCATGGCAAACTTAACAAAAGAACAAAAAAAGAGAAGACACATATAACTTGGTTGAGAAATGATAGAAGTGACATCACAACAGAACCAGATGAAATTAAATCAATACTATACTCCTCTAAATCTGAACATTCAGATTAAGACAGACTAGGAAGAAGGATTGGCCACCCACTTCTGAAATAGCAGGCCTCTGAAAACCCTATGCACAAC
>NW_006399930.1:272465-280140 GCF_000299155.1 Elephantulus edwardii | reverse complement strand
ATCCACACAGTCAAATGCCTTTGCATAGTCAATGAAACACAGATAGACATTCCTCTGGTATTCCCTGCTTTCAGCTAAGATCCATCTAACATAATAGAAAGGGAAAATAAAATTCACTTTATTCATGGTAGTTATTTTTTGCCATTATTCTGAGACATTCTTCCATCTCTATTGTTCCAACATAGCACAGTCTTATTTACTCTGTCCATTTTTAAGAAATGTAAAACTAAGGAACAGAGAAGTTACGTAGTATGCATAAAACTGAGAAATATAACAGAAGTTAAGGTTCACTTTGGATAAGGAATAAGGCTGACAGATGGCATGGATAGCTCAGAACCAGGCACAATTCACATCTCTCGTTCAGAGTTGCTATGAGTCATTTTTTTGACTCAATGGCATTTAACAACAGCAATAACAGTGCAAAAGGCCATTGTTATTTTACATGTTCACCTATGAAAATATAATTTGCTATATTCTTCAGGTGAGAGTCGTTGGGTAGTGAAAGTGGTTAAAATGTTGTTCATGTCGTCTATTCAAATATGACTCATAGCTGTCCTATGAACGAAAGATCTGAATCCTGTCCTATCCTGGGCTATCCTCACAACCTCTGACACACTCAAGCCCGTTTCACCAGTCACTGTGTCAATCCAACTGGTTGAGGATCTTCCTTTCATTAGTATTTAGCTACTAACTGAAAGACTGGAAGATTGATTCCATCCAGAAGTGTCCACTTTTGAAAAATCTATCATTGAACACTCTATGAACTATAACTGTACTCTAGTCACATAACACTGTCATTTTTGGGAATCAAATTGAAGGAAATTTTTAAAAATTTAGGTTAAGATTTATATTTTCCAAGAGTATTCTGCTATTGCTTGTTCACTACTGAAAATGAGAGAATTAAAGGGATAATTGAGGTTATTAAGAAAAATGTTTGTAGTCTGGTGTCTATGCAAAATAGACAATCAAAATGACAATGATGACAAGGATAATAATCTACTAGCAAAGGTTAAATGCTGTACGTGTTTGAGAAAAATATCTTTCCTCATTAAACTATCTGACTTATCATGCTATAACTAAGATTATGTCACACTTTCCATTATAAATAACTGTTTCAAAAACTCATAAAATAACTGTAAAAATGGGATCAACTTGACATTCTACATTATCAGTGCAAGAGAATTTATTTACTTAATTTTTTTACAATGTTATCTTTCAGGGTGTCTTCAAAAGGAAGTGAAATTTCAAGTAGTTGTACTTTTCCCTTCCAGATCCTCTTTGGTATTTCATAAGTAAAAACCAACCTTGCTTCTTGTTGTTGTTGTTGTTATGTGCCATCGAGTCACTTGCGACCCATAGCGACCCAATGTACAAGCCACAGGTGGCAATACTTAAGGATACTTCGGGTAGAATGTTAAATGATCCAGGAAGTATCAAGTGAAGATGGAAGGAATACACAGAGTCACTGTATCAGAAGGAATTGGCAGACACAGAAGAATTTTATGAAATGACATATGAGCAAGAGCCTATGGTGATGAAGGAGGAAGTTCAAATTGCTCTGAAGGAACTGGCAAAAAACAAGGCTCCAGGAGTTGACGGCATACCAATTGCCATATTTCAACAAACCTTGCTTATTAAAAGTCAAATCTTGAACGTGCTTGGTGAATTTGACAAGGTAGTAATTTTTAATACTTGCACTAGCCCCTTATAAAGTGTCTAAAATATTTTAAACATCACATGTTTTCCTTAAATTCTAAAAAGCTTTACAAGCCACCTATTAGGAAGCCATTTGATCCTCTCATTTCCAAATGGTATTAAAAACTTTAATGATGTAAATATATAGTGTAGGATACTTTGTGATGAAAGATATGATTCACTCTTGAAGAATTTCAGATTACAAAAGATAATCCTTAATAGCCCATTTGTGAAGTATCCTCCACAAATGATTACTCAACCTACACAAAGCTCAATCTGGCCAATCTTCACTTGGAGTGTTCACTCAGTAAATATTAACCAAAAGACTTATTTGAAATGAAGGCTTCACAATAGTCTACCAATTTCAGAGAAAGTATTCTGCTACTGATTTTCCTACCATAAATTAAGCATTCATTTGACTCTGCAAAACACACTACAGAAGTAGATAGAAAATGTTGTTAGGTACCTATGAGGCATTAGGCAAGTGAGACTCATAGGCATCCTATGAACAGAAGGTCAGAGCCTTGTCTTATCCTGTGTCATCCTCACTACCTCTGATACACTCAAGCCCATTGCAAAAGTCACTACGTCGATTTATCTGATGAGCGTCTTCCTCTCTTTTGCCAACATTCTATCTTTCCCAGCATATCCCTTTCAGTAGAGCCACTAGTCATTACATTCTTTGCCTCCAGACCTTGATTTTTTTCAAAAATATAGGAATTCATGTAGTTTCAAGAGAAAGTGTGAGTGATTTTGAGAGCTCAAGAAACTTTTTGTTGCACTGGCCTATTTGCCTGGATGGATTTCTTTTTTCAAGTCTTAAAAGACAACATGACAAGGGGACATTTTTTTTTAATAAAAAAATGTCCCCTTCTTGTCATGTTGTCTTTTAAGACTTCAAAAGGAGTACACTTCACAAATTTTATTTTTCTGTTATGGTGAGTACTTTTTTATTAACTTCTTAAGTGTAACTTCTCATGGCTTATGTAGGTAGCTGTGGTGGTATAGTATATAGAGGGTTTGTACTGCTAATGAAAGGTGATGCCTCTCAAACTGTTTGAATATACAAGAGACCCTTGGGCAAGATAATGGGCAATTTTCTCCTAGTGATCTACGATCTCTGAAAACCAGCTGGGGAGTCAGCCAGCAGTTTATTGCAACTCCATAGAAATTAATTTGAATGCTTTTTGTAGATGATGATGGCTTAACCAAGAGAACCCATAGGTTAGGTTCAATGCTTAAGTACTTGACTGCCTACAATCCATTAATGTTGTTATTGTATGTCATCAAAATGAAACCAACTTATAGCTGACCCTCCAGTGGGTTTCATAGCCTGTAAACCACATAGGAGTGGACTGCTCATCTTGCTTTATCAGAGGAGCTGCTGAGTTTGACCCAAGTGCTTTCTTGTAGGAAGTGCAACTCCTCACCATGAGGCCAAACTGCCTTTATACATAACTTAATCTATGGACCTCTAACAGTATTCTGAAAACATTGTTTACATTAGTGTTATTTTTTTAAGAGGTAAAAACTCAGTATTGATTTTAAACAATTTGAAAACTAAGAAAACGGTTTGAACTCTTCATGATGTTTGTTTTCTCCTTAATCTTTGCATTCTGATGATCTAACTCAGAAATACATCTCTATTTCAGTACTACAAATAAAAAATGTAATATAACATAATATACATAATCATTCAAGTTCATTGTTTTTCAAGGTTAAATTAATATATGTAGTGTGTTTTGGGTTTGGGGAGGTGTTTTTTAACTTTTAAACTTTGATATCTGACTTTAGAAAAAGATCCAGGGAGAAAAAATGCTTAAAAATTAAAAAATATAGTATCCATGATGGCATATGAGGAAAGTTGTTAAATAAAAGTTCAGCAGTTTAAACCCATCAGCCTTTCAGCAAAAAGGAAATGGTGCATTTACTCCAGTTAAGATTTACAGCCTCAGAAATAAGCCAGGATCTATTAAATAGCTTGGAGTTTGTGTATTTTGTGGTTTTATTTTTAGGTTTTGGGCTTTTTATTCAATATATTCAGATACACATGAATCAGGGAATGAAATATTTTTGGTCACACAACTTAAATGTTAATTCCATATGAAACTATACGAAAAGTGCAAAATTAAGACCATGGATCAAGCCCACTTTCAAATCTTGGAGCACAAGTTGGGGGCAGAAGGGGGAAACTTGGTGGTACAATGCATATGGCAGAAGGTATCTCAGGAGATCCCATACCATGCAGCTATGAACAACTACATCTCCCAGAAGCAAAGAAGTACACTATTATTAAAATAACAAATTGCCTAAAGTTTTTAACAGATGTTTTCATATAATAATAAAGGCATTTCATTATCTTTCTTTAGACTCTCACCAAGTTCATGATTTTTTTTTCATTCAGATAATTTACTAAACATTGTAATTCTAATAATGGTGATGAAGGAGGAAGTTTAAGCTTCTCTGAAGGAATTGGCAAAATATAAGATCTCAGGAATTAATGGAATAGCAGTTGACATACTTCAATGAACAGATACAGCCCTGGATGAGGTTGTGCCAAGAAATCTGGAGGACAACCGTCTGGCCAACACACAGGAAGAGATCTATATATATATTCCCATTCCAAAAAGGATGACCCAACAGAGTGTGGCAATTATTGAACAATGCCATTAATATCACACATGAGCAAGATGCTGCTGAAAATAATCTAAAAATTGGTGGAACAGCACATCAACAGAGAACTGCCAAAATGTTCAGGCTGGTTTAAGAAGAGGCCATGCATGAGGTATAATATAGCCTATGTTAGTTGGATCTTAGTTGAAAGCAGAAAGTACCTGAGGAATAGCTATCTGTTTTTTCATTAATTATCTAAAGGCATTTGAGTGTGTGGATCACAAACAACTGTGGCTATCTGAGAAGAATGAGAATCCCAAAACAATTGATTGTGCTTATGTGAAACCTATACTTGAACCAGGAGGCAGTCATCAGAAGAGAGCAAGCAAACACTGCATGGTTCAAAATCAGGAAAGGTGTATGCCAAGGATGCATCGTATCTCCATACCTTTTCAATCTACATGCAGAACAGATTGTCAGGGATGCTGGGCTCTATGAGGAGGAAAATGGCCTTAGCATCATAGGAAGACTAAGCATCAACTTGCGTTACGCACATGACACAAACTTGCTTGACAAAACTGAGAAGGACATTTGCTGTAGAAGGTGAAGAATTTCAGACTTCAGTACGGATTGAAGCTCAACATAAAGAAAACAAAGATTCTCACCACTGAGCCAATTTGGCAGTATCATGATAGATGGTGAAGATATGGAGATTGTTAACAGCTTCAGCTTTCTCTGTTCCACAATCAACATTTTTGGTACCAGCAGTCAGGAAATCAAAAGATGAATTGCATTGGGGATACCTTTGTCAGAGACTTCTCCAAATAACTAAAAAGCAATGAAGTCAGTCTATAGATCAAGGTGTGCCTAATTCAGGCCATAATCTTCACAATTACTTGATACTGATCAGAGAGCTGGACAATGACTAAGATGATGGAAGAAGATGATGGAAGAAGAATTGATGCCTTTGAATAATGATGCTGGAGAAGAGTACTGAACAGACCATGGACTCTGAAGAGAACAAACAAGTCTGTCCTGGAGACAGTGAAACAAGCTACTCCATGGAGGCAAAGATTTTGAAGATTTGTCTGACATGCTTCAGGCATGTTGCCAGGAGGGACCAGTCCTTGGAGAAGGACATCATGCTTGGAAAGGTAAAAGGACAGCACAAGAGAGGAAGAAACTGGATGCGATGGATTGACTGTGACTGAGGTAATGGGAGTAGGTGTGTCATAGACAATGGCTTCAAGATAGAGCAGGGTTCAGAACTGTTCTATATAGGGTCATTATGAGTCAGAATCAATGGCACACAGCAAGAACAATGTTAACAAATGAATTAAAATCCAACTTTTCTGTAAACTTGTGGTAAAGTCACAATAAGAACTTGTAAAAGAGAAAATATAATGACTATAGTATTAATTTTGAGGAAGAGTTTTTTATTGGTTATCTTGACTCTGATCATTATTCCTTCTCATTAAAACTACCCCAAATAGAGATGTTTCATCACAGTGGTTTAGTCAGACATACCAGGTTGCTCTCCTAAAGCAAAGACCTGAGACACCGAGTCAAACAGATACAAATGATAATTTTGAAAAGCTCAGCTTCAAACTAAAGACAAAATAGGTTGAGAACAAATGGGGTGGGGGGTGGAAGAAATAAAGTGAATGAGAAAGTTTAGAGCTCATGAGCACTCTGTCAGTTGTGGTCCTGGCATTGCATGTTTATCTAGAGAAAAAGCTGGCATCAAGCTTGCATGAGATGCACAGGAAAGGAACGTCACAGATTTCCCAACGGGAGACATATACTATGTAGACAATCCTTGAGGAAAGCAAGGTGAACAGGACATGAATCAGATCTAAAAAGGAAAAGAATAATAAGGTTCACGAGACCACCAGGGATACTGGTGACCAAAGAGCAAGGAGGAAGCTGGGCTAGGAACAAGACTACTCATCAAAATGACAACTGACCATTTGGACACATCGATTGCACAGAGCAGTGAGTCTATATTGTTACAGTTGAAAAAACCCCGTCTCGTGAACCTTGGGCAGGTACTCCCTCATGTATGTTCAAAGCCAGGCTGTGTTGACTGATTACAGCCTATGTGGAATTCATTGGCATCTACGTTTGACTAGAGATGCATATCCCCAAATTACACAAATCCATCCTTTTGGTGAGCTGTTGTGCCTATGCTATCTACCTTCCCTGGTCCATCTCTTTGATTGGCCATATACTCGCCAACTGCCACAGCATCTGTCAATAGAATGTACCTGCTCATTCAACTTTCCCTCATTGTCACTGGGAGATAACACAAGGACAAAACTAGGCTTTTGACTTTTTTATGAAAGTGAAACTGTAACATAGTTGTCATTTCTTCCAAATTTCCTGACACAAGCTAGTGAGTGCATCCAAGTTTGCATCTGTTAATTGAAATAACTTGTGTTATGCAGATGACATAACCTTGCTTGCTGAAAGTGAGGAGGGCTTGAAAAACTTGTTGCAGAAGATCAAGGAATGTAACCTTCAGTATGGATTGCATCTCAGTGTCAGGAAAATGAAGATTCTTATCACTGGACTGATAAGCAGCATCATGATGGATGGAGAGAAGATTGAAACTGTCAACAGCTTCATCTTGCTTGGGTCCACAATTAACACCTTTGGTACCAGCAGTCAGGAAATAAGGAGATTGGACAGGGGAAATCTGCAGTTAGGGACCTTTCCAAGTTATTGAGGGGTAGTGATGTCAGTTTGAGGACTAAGGTATGTCTGATTCAGGCCATGGTCTTTCTAATTACTAGCTATGTATCCAAGACTTCGACAATGAATAAGGATTACAGGAAAAGAATTGATGCCTTTGAGTTCTGATATTGGAGAAGAGTACTGAACATCCTATGGACGACTCCAAGAGAATTAACAGATATGTCTTGGAGAGGGTGCAGCCAGAATACTCTTTTGAGTCAAGAATGATGAGGCTTCACTTCACATACTTTGAACATACTTTGGAGGTTCTATTCCTTGTAGAAGGACATCATATTAGGAAGGGTCGAGTGTCAGTGAAGGAGAGGAAGACACTCACCTGGGTGGATTGATATGGTGACTGCTGCAATGAACTGTTGTGTCAAGAAGTGTGAGGACGGCAGGATAGAACAAGGTTCAGATCTTTTGTTCATAGAGTCTCTATGAGTTGTACTCACCTCAACGGCACCTAACCACACAACAACAAACAACAACAAGGGTCTGGTATCCAAAACGTACAGAAAAACCAGCAACTCAACCAGAAAAGATAAAATCTCCTTAGAAATAGGGAAAAATGCCAATACTTACTTAAAAAGGACATTTAAGAAACTAAAAAGTACATTAAAAGACATTA
>NW_006399930.1:256702-272293 GCF_000299155.1 Elephantulus edwardii | reverse complement strand
CAAATGCTTCAGGTCTTCCTCAGTTTCAGCAGAGTTGTGTCATCTGCATAACACAGATTGTTGATCAGTCTTCTTCCAATTCTGATGCCACATTTCTCCTCATAGAGCCCAGACTCCTGGATAATCTGTTCTGCATATAGATTGAAAAGAAATAGGACACATCCCTGTCATACACCCTTCCCAATTTTGAACCATGCAGTGTTCCCTTGTTTTTCTGACTACAACTGCCTGATCCAAGTATAGGTTTCCCATAAGCACAATCAAGTGTTCTGGGATTCCCATTCTTCTCAGAGTTAGGCACAGTTGATTGTGGTCCACACAGTCAAACACCTTTGAATATTCAATGAAAGACAGATAGATATTCCTCTGGTGTTGCCTGCTTCCAGCCAAGATCCATCTACTCTTAGCTACAATATCCCTAGTACCATGAACCCAGCCTGGACTCCTGGCAGTTCTCTGTTGACGTGCTGTTCCAATTATTTTTGGATACTCTTCAGCAGAATTTTGCTTCCATATGATATTAATGATATTGTTAAATAATTCCCACACTCTGTTGGGTCACCTTTCTTTGGAATGGGAATCTCTTCCTGTCAGTTGTCCAGGTGATTGTCCTCCAGATTGCTTGACACAACTTAGTGAGCATATCTAGGGCAGCATTTGTTGTTGGAATATATCAACTGGTATACAGTCAACTCTTGGGGCTGTTTTTTTGCCAATCCCTTCAGAGCAGCTTGAACATCCTCCTTCATCACCACAGGCTTTGTCCATAGTTTGTTTCATAAAATTCTTCTATGGCCTCCAATTTCTTTTGGTACAATGACTCTGTATAGTCTTTCCATCTTCTTTTAATACTTCCTGTATTATATAATATTTTGCCCAAAGCATCCTTAAGTATTGCAATTTGAGGCTTGAATTTGTTCCTCAGTTCCTTGAGCTTAAAAAATACTGAGCGAGTTCAGCTCCTTTGATTTTCTGACTCCAACTCTTTGCACATTTCATTATAATACTTTGTCTTCCCATGATGCCTTTTGATATTTTTTGTTCAGCTCCTTAATATATTGATTTCTTCCCCCTGCTTTGGCTTCTTGGCTCTCTAGTGCAATATCAGAGTCTCTTCTGACATCCATTTTGTTTTTTTCTTTCTCCTCTGTCTTTGTAATGACCTATTGTACTCTTCCTGGATGATTTTCTTTATATCTTCCCATGACTCATCTGGGTTTCAATCATTAGTGTTCAATGTCTCAAACCTGTTCCTAATATGGTTGTGATATTCAGATGGGATAGACTCAAGGTCGATATCATCAAGGTCTTCCTCTCTTTCATTTTCTCTCTATTCTACCAAACATGATGTTCTTCTTCAGAGATTTGTCTCTCCTGGCAATATATCCAATATGTGTGAGATGGTGCTTCAAAATCCTTGTTTGCAAGGAGAAGCTTGGCCTCACCCTCTCTAGGTCAGATGTGTTTTTTCTTTTGAAAATCCACAGTATGCTCAATACTCTTTTCCAGCACCACAACTTAAAGGCATCAATTCTTTCATCAACCATATTCATTATGCAGCTTTCTGGTGTGTAACAAGTAATTATAAAGACCATGTCCTGAATCAGGTGCACCTTAGTCTGTAGACTGACAACATTGCTTTTTAGTATTATTCACCTCTATTTTTAAAAAATCAAAAAAGAACCAAAGCTAAAACACTGCCTATAGTTGATTCTGAATCATATGAACTACATCAAATTTCTGAAGCTAGAAATCGGAAAGATTATAGATTGACTTACCTTTATTCTTTTGGTTAGCATCCCAGTACATATCTAGATATGCAAATCAAAATTACAATGATATCATCTCACCTCTCAAAAAATTGTATTGATCTAAAAATAAAACAACAACCTAAATTCTCGTCAATGGATGAATGGTCAAAGAAGATTTGGTACATACATAGAATGGAGTAATGTTCTAAAACATTGAGTCGACAGACATGAGTTAATCCAGAAGACATTATATTGAGTGAAAAAAAAGGGTAAATATTTTATTGTCTCACTTTTCTAAAAAGTCAAGAGTGCATATACATACAGAAAACAGTGTTGTTGTTGCTTTTTTATTATTTCCAAGGAATGAAGAGAATGAAACAATAATAATTTACTAGATCCTACCCTACTTACACTCATTGTCAATGGTTTGATTCTGACTCTTAGTGAATTTCCTTTTGGTTTCTGAGGCTACAGATCTTTATGGGAGGAGATTATCTATTTTTCTGCAAAAGAACAGCTGGTGTATTCAAACTTCTGAAATCTTGTTTTGGTGTAGGTGTTGTTAAGTACTGTTGAGTAGCAGGTGACTCATAGAGACCCTGTGAAGGAGAGTGCCTTTCGTCCTCTCTCCAGGTTCATAGGGTTTCCAGACGCAAGCTATTATGGAAGTGGATGCCACTTCTGCTTCCAAGCTTGTTTTAACCGGGGATCTCTACCTTTATACAGCATAGACACAATATTAATGAAATTATAGGTCTCAGTAGCCCTAAGATGTGACAATTGAGTTTAACACTCTCAGAAACTTTGACAATTTCTGCCAATGCAATGACAAGTGGTCAGCAATCTCCCACATTCCATCCTTTGCTCTCCACTCTCTGTCCTTCTCTCTGTTTAAATGGCAGCTGTCTGTCTTTCTCTATGTCAAAACTGCCATACTTATCAAATTCTTTTCACTCTTTCTAAACCCTCTCCCCTTCTGGGTAAAAATTCCTTTGCCTTTGATCTCAACATTCATCCCTTGCCTCTCCTGCTCTCCTACATCTGCAATATGCAAATTTAGCTTCACCACAGGAGGCCTTCTCCAAGTCCACTGAGGACTCAAAGCCTCTCTCCCTTTTTCCTCACTTTTCCCTTCCCTTGTCTCTCCTACTCACTCCACATGAACCCTGCCAAACCAGACTGCAGCCCGATTTTTCCACTCTCCACTTTTCTCTCTCTTCCTTCCTCTCTACTCATTGTGCTCATCCAAAAGAAAACAAAACAAACAAAAAACCAAAAGCAACCTTCCGCAAATGAAATATACTTCCTTTTCCAACCCTGACCTGTAAATAAAAAACATTACAAACACATTACCTCCCCTCCTTCACTGATACCAAACCAGCAGATGATCTCACGTATCATCCTCCCCCAGTGCTCCAGACAAAGACACACAGGCAAATCCACCAAGTTCCTGCTCCTTTGTCTCTGGTCTTTAACACCTTTTTGAGCGTTCCTCCCACAGCCTTGCTAGCTCCTCCTCTGTGAGGTAGCAGGGACGGAGGCAATTGTCAGAGTACACATCCCTTACTCTCTCTCAGCCCTCTCCCAAATCAAAAAATGCTTAGGCTACTTCTCAATGGACTCAGACACTTACATCAAAGAATTCAAATATCTAACCCATTTATGTAACCTCACTTGGCACGACGTGTATATAATTCTTCCACCCTGTTTCCTGAGGAAATCTTGTTTGGCAGCCCAAAATATAACATGCATCCCGTGGATACATATGACACCATTGCTACAGTCACTATGTCATTCAATTTTGTAAAGGATCTTGCTCTCTTGTGCTGACCTTCCACTTTCCCAACATGATGTCCTCCTCCAAGGACTGGGCCCCTCTGAAACATGCCTAAAGTATATATAATTGAGTTTCATCTTCTCCAGAGCAGACTTCTTCCTTCTCTTGACAATCCACAGGTAATTCGAGACTCTTCTCCAGCACTACAACTCGAAGGCTCCTATTCTTCTTCTATCATCCTTAGTCACTGTTCAGCTTTCAGATGAATAGCAAGTAAGTAAAAAAAACAGCTTGGATCAGGAGCACCTTGGCCTATATACTGACATCAGTGCTTTTTTAGCATTCTGGCAAGATTCTTGACAACAGATATTCCAAGTGCAATTCCTTTTTTGATTTCTTGGCTGCTGATGCCAAGGAGGTTAATTATAGGTTCAAGTAAGATTAAATTATTGACAACTATAATCCTTTGTCCAACTATCATGTTTTATATAAAAGGCTATAAATGAATACATACATACACACATATATATTTGTTTGGTTGAGACTATATATAAGCATTTTAATATGTAAATAAGGTCCATAGAAGACTCAGTTATAGAAACTTAAACATATTAAAGACCATTATAGAATTGATTTATTGAGTTGACAGAGTTGGAATCATCATTTGCAGGACAACTCAATCAATTGACATATTTCATAAAGGATCGAGTTCTGGAGTATAATCTGTAAAAAGTTGTGTGGCTAATTCAAAGGCAGTACCTCTCTGGTGGGTCAAATCCACCAATGACTCCAAAAGATAAATATGGATAATCTTCCTCTAAAGCCCACTGGAGGATCATCTATGGGCTGGTTTTGACCTGAAAGCAATGACTAAGTGTAAGTGACTTTATAAAAATAATATCCTATATCCTAATTTGATGCATAGTTTTTGGAATCTTAAATGTTTGCAGTGTCATCTATGTGCTAATTATTTATCTTTTCTTGTTTGGAGTGAAATAGAATTAAAAATACCAGAATATACTAGCTAGTAATAGGACCATTGTTGTTAGGTGCCATTGTGTCAAGTACAACTCAAAGTGACCCTATGAATAACAAATGTGAACTCTGTCCTATTCTGCACCATTCTTGAACACACACTTGAGCCCATTGCTGCAGTTATTGTGTCAATCTATTTGGAGGAGGGTCTTTCTGTCTCTCCCCTTCTCTCCACCTTTCCAAGCATGGTGCCCCTCTCCAATGAACAGCCTCTCCTAGGAGCATTCCCAGAGTATGTGAGATAAAATTTTCTCATTTTTGCCCCCAAGGGCTCATTTGCTGTACCTTCTCCAACACATATCTACTTGTTCTTTTGGAAGTCTATAAGGTATTCAGTACTCTTCTCAAACACCACAGTTCAAAGGGATCAATTCTTCTGTTATCATTTCTTGTCCAACTCCCAGCAGCAAAGCACATGATTGAAAATACCATGGCCTAAATGTAACTTACCTTAGTCTTCAAACTAATGTAATTGCTCCTTTATACTTTGGAAAAGTGCCTGAGCACACGCTTTCACAGTGTTATAAGTCTCCTGATCTCTTGACTGCTGATACCAAGGGTGTTAATTGGGAATTCAAGTAAGAAGAAGCTGATCACTGTTTCAAGCATTTTGCCATCCACCACGATGTTGTCTATAGGTACAGTGGTAAGAATTTTTTTTTCTTGGCATTGAAATACAATCCATATTCAAGGCTATAGTCTCTGATCTTTTGTAGCAAGTGCTTCAATTTCTCCTTAGTTTCAGCAAACAAGGTTCTGTCATCTGCATAACACAGGTTATTGACAAGTCTTCCTACAAGCATGATATCACACTTGTCTTCACAGAATCCAGCTTCTCAATAATTTGCTCAGCATACATATTGAATAGATATGAAGAAAGGATTTAACCCTGAAGCACATCTTTCTCAATGTTCTAGTCACACAACAGCCTCTTGTTGTAGGTCTAGGTTCTACATGAAAACAGCAAGTTTTCAGGGACTCCCATTCTTTTCAATGTTAGCCATTATTTTTTATGGTCCACATAGTCAAATGTATTTGCATAATCAATAAATTACAAATATACATCCTTTTGGCATTCTTTGCTTTCATCCAGGATCCATCTGACACCAGCAGTGATATCCCTGGTGCCAATGTCTCTTCTAAATCCTGCTTGAACTTCTGGTAATTCTCTGTGTATTGTTGTCATATTTTTTTTTAAAATTATCTTCAACAGTATTTTGCTTGCATGTGTTATTAATGACATTTTTCCATAATCCACAAAGCACAAGTCTAGTTCCACACAAATTGGGACATCTTCTAGCCTGAGTTTAGAACTACATGGTGTCCAACTACCACTATTGCCTATTCTGAATAGGGACACCATAGACTGTCTTGAAAATAATGACGGAAATATAATGCAGATAAAAATATAAATGCTAATTGAAATATCAGACTTACTAAACTGAAAAAAAACTAGAGTAAGTCCCAGGACTTCCACTCTAAAACACTCTTTTTCATATAAATTGGAGCTAGTCTTGGAGATCACTTTGCAGGAAGTAATAAATTGGCCTATCAAAGAAAAATATCACCTGTTTTGAATGTGTTTCCTTATAAAAAATTATTACAGGAGACCAATTCCTAAACAAGATGGAATGGCAGTGACTGTAACAATGGGTATAAGCATATCAGAGATCTGAGGATGACTCAGGGCATAGCAAGAATCAGGTCTGTTGTTCACAGGGTTTCTTTGAGTTGCTGTTGACTCAAAATCACCGAACAACAACTATTAGTCAGTATTGACCCAAAAGGAAAGATAAGAAGGCAAAAGGGCAGAGAATCTAGATAAATTAAAACAGAACAAATAGAAAATAGAAACAATGAGAATGCTGGCACACTGCAAAAATTGTAATCATTTGTACAATTTTTCTTTCCATCAAAGCATAATTAGCTATGTAAACCTCCCCCTAAAACACAAGAAAATATTTTTCCACTGCTTTTTAAAGTTGTGATTAGAAAGGTTGAGCTTTCATTCATTTATTGTTATATTTTCCTCCCTCCTCCTACCTTTCCCCTACCCCAATTCACCCTGTAGTGCACTTTTTGTTTCAGATTATTTATTGTCATATTATAATGCTAATAATGAATTCCTTTCAAAGTGTCCTTTCCTTTATCTAAGCCAGTGCAGTATTCATTATCTGTGTACTCTCTTCATTTCTCTACCCATGCTGCCCATGTCAATCCTGTTTCTTAACAGTGTCATTTGCAATATTTATCCTTTTGTGACTGAAGAATTTCACTCAGAATAACTTTTTCCAGATTCATCCATCTTGTGCAATGATTTACTAGTTCATTGATTTTCAGTATTATTCAATATTCCATCCTATCTATGAGTTTGTTGATAGCTAGTTGGGCTTCTTCCATCTATTTAGTATTATAAATAATACTGCAATAAACACGAATGTGCATATATCTGTTTGTAACATGAACCTGATTTCTTAAAGCTATATTATGAGTGGTAGGTAATCTGGACCAAATAGTATTTCTATTACCAACTTTTTGAAAAAGAATTAGACTGGCTTGCATTGTGGTTGTACCATTTTACATTACTGTCAGCAGTGAACAAGAGTTCCCATCTCTCCTCATTCTTCTCAACATTTTTGTTAGTTGTCCTATTAAACTCTGCTATTGTTACTCGGGTAAGATGATATCTCATTGTTGTTTTGATTTACACCAAATATATAGATATTTAATAGGAATTGATAGAGTATTTATGGTAAAAAAAACTAACCTTTGATTTTTTTCTGATTAAGTCAAATTTTATTTTTTATTATTTATGTACTATAGAATTCTTAGGATGTATTTATTCTGAAACCTCAGAATCTTTCTTACTTAACTTTTAAAAAAATTAACTTCATTTAATAAATGCAGTTCTCTAATTTCTACTCATACATAAACTGCAGATATATGAAAGTGAGTGGAGCTATGTGCCATGTGTTATCAGTTTATAAGCACTTGGAAAAGATTGCTTTACTTATTTATCCTATCTTTATCATGAAACAAAAACAATGAGTCAGTTGTGTCCATTTCAACACACTGTAAATCTATGAAGTCTATACAGTGCCATTTGGGAATACAAGAAGCTCTACTGTTGGAATCTAACCACTACATGAACTTGATATTCAGAAAGCACAAAAAAATCCTTGGAAAGTGCAGCACACTGAGTCTGTATCTGGCACAATACAGTGTTTTCAAATGAGAGGAGATAGCATATGTCTCATGAGGTCTTTGAGAGTGATGTCACTGTGCATATATTCTGCCAGAATCTCTGATGTTATAAATGTGGGGGTGAAGTAATTGTACCAGATAAGCAAAGTAAATAAATATGTTGGTTTAATCAAGGCAAATGAAACATCAGTTTAGATTCTCCTATTTATAAGTTAAGCTAATAATTCAGAAAATAAAATGAAATTAAAAATGCTATTTTAGAGAATTCAAGGCCAACCCCCTTTGAACACAAAATGGAAGAGATAACAGAAGGAAAGCAATGAATTCAGTTTAATATACTGCTACAATGAAGCCATGTTATTTTCAATTGCTTCCTTCATATCTGAAAATCTGACAATAAATAGGAAAGACCAACAAAGAATTTACATCTTGGGGCTGTGGTATTGACAAAAGTACTTAATAACTCATGGATGGCAGAAGGACCAAACACATCTGTCTTGAAGGAAGTGGAACCTTAGAGGCAAGAGTGCTCCTTAGAGGCAATAATGGTGAAACTTTTTCTTACATACTTTGGACATATTTTCAAGAGAAGCCAGTAGTTAGAGAGAGGCATAATTCTGGGAAAGGTACTGGGTCAATAAAAAAGAAGAGCAAAAATGAAATTAATTGACACATTAACTTCCACAGGAGACTTGATTCTAATAGATTTTATGAGTTTGATGCTGGATAGGGCAAGGTTCAAATCTGTAATTCATAAGATTACTGAGTCTGGTCAACTTTAAAAATACTTAACAACAACTTCATTGTGTTTCATTGACTATGCAAAGGCATTTGACTGTGTGGATCATAACAAACTGTGGCTGACTCTGAGAAGAATGGGAATCCCAAAACGCTTGTTCAGGCTAATGCAAAACTTATTCTCGGAACAAGAGGCAGTTGTCAGAACAGAGCAAGGAAACACTGCATGGTTCAAAATTAAGAAGGGCATATGCCAGGGATGTGTCCTGTCTCCATACCTTTTTAAACTGTTTACAGGACAGATTATCCGGGAGGCTGGGCTTTATGAGGAGAAAAGTGGGGTCAAGATTGGTGGAAGATCTATCAACAATCTGCATTATGCAGATGACACAACCCTGCTTGCTGAAACTGAGGAGGACCTGAAGCTCTTGCTGCAGAGGGTCAAGGACTGCAGCCTCTAATATGGATTGAGGTTCAATGTAAAAAAGACAAAGATTCTCACCATTGGGCCAAGTGGCAGCATCAGGATGGATGGGGAAGAGATTGAGATTGTTGACAGCCTTAGTTTGCTTGGCTCCACAGTCAACATTCTCGGCAACAGTAGCCAGGGAATTAAAAGACATATTGCCATGGGAAAGTCTGCTGTCAGGGACCTCTCCAAAGTACCAAAGAGCAATGGTATCCTCTGGAAACTAAGGTGCATCTGATACAGGCTATGGTCTTTGCTATCACTTGTTATGCATCACAGAGTTGGACAATGACTAAGGAGGATAAAAGGAGAATTGATGCCTTTGAGCTGTGGTGCTGGAGAAGAGTGTTGAGGGTACCATATACTGCTAAGAATACAAACATATTCATCCTGGAAAGGGTTAAACTGGGTGGCTCCTTAGAGGCAAGGATTCTGACGCTCCATCTAACATACTTTGGACATGTTGTAAAAAGGGACTGGTCCTTGGAGAGGGACATGATGCTTGGTAGGGGGAGGGACAGTGCAGAAAGGGAAGGACCTTTTTTGAGGTGGTAATCGGGATGGGTGTATCGGAGAAGGTGCGATTGGCACAGGACAGAGCAGAGTTTAGGGCTGTTGTACATAGAGTCGCTAGCGACTCGACGGCACACAACAACAACAACAACAACTAGGTCTGTTTTGTTAGGTCTGTCTTGGAGAGGGTGAAACCAACTCTCTCCTTGGAGGCTAGGATTCTGAAGCTCTGTCTCATTTTCTTTGGACATGTGTCCAGGAGAGATTGGTCCTTGGAGAAGGATATCATGCTCGGAAGAGTGGACAGACAGCCCAAGAGAGGGAGACCCCAGATGAGATGGATTGATCTAGTAACTGGGGCAATGGGGCTTGATGTGTCAGAGTTAGTGAGACTGACTCAGGACAGGAAAGGGTTCAGATCTGCTGTCCATAGAGTCACTATTCTGTTCTTTATCAATACTGCCTTGTTTTCTTTATTTTGAGACTGTTTTTCTGTCTTTAAAATTTGGTATAATTGAAATTATAGTAATTGAAGGGATGAACTGAGTTAGCTAATCTATGCAACAACTTCAACTTCATAATCTTCTAGAAAAGTTTCAGTTGCAAATTTTAATCCCAGATAAAAAATTCACACAGAAACTCAAAAGTCATTTGATCCCTGGAGGAAGACTGGTGGCCTGGTGACTAAGGAGTTGCACTTCCATCTCGAAATCATTTAGTTCAAATCCATCAGCTGATTTGAGGGAGAAAGTTGGACAATCTCCAGAGTTTTTGAGAACCCAGTGGATGGTTAACTATGGTTGTCACTCAATGGAACATAATGACAACAATGTTGTCCCATGTAGTCAAATCAACTTATAGTAGCTGACGTGTGAGAGTGTGTGTGTGTGTGTGTGTGTGTGTGTGTGCATGCGTGTGTGTGAGCGCTATAAATAACACATGAGGAAACTGGTTTTAGATTAAAAACACCAGAGAAAACCCACCTTTAGCCGACAGAACAACTTCCTACAAACTAGGTAACCTAAGAAACTATATTTATTTGATGATATAGTTGCTGTTATTGATGATATAGTTCTGTTATTGGTAGAGATATATGGATAAGTGTGTTTATGTCATTTCTGCATCATTTAATACTTTCAGTGTCTTGTATTGCCCTATTCATATCCTCAAAGTTGCATAATATTTTTAAATCATTGCAATTATATTTGAAAAATTTTATATTACCTTCAGTATTAAAATAGAATCTAGACATCTGGCTGTGTAAAGTGAGATTAAGCATAATTTTGCTCCTGCTTTGCCCTACATTTCTTCTGATGGGGTTATTAATCTGTTAACCAAAGTAGGTCAGTGGTTTGAACCAACAAGGGATTCTACAGAAGAAACTTAAGGAAGCCTACCTCTATAAAAACTTGTTGTTGTGTAGCATCCAGTTGGAACTGACCCCATAGCTGACCTGCCAGTGGCTTTTCAGAGGCAGTTAATCACTCAGAAGGAGATTGCCATCCTTCTCAAACCACGTGCCTTTGGGATTACAGCACAGATTCTAATTAGGCTAGTAGAGCTCCTTTCATAAAAGTTTAGCATTTTTTTTTTCATTTTCTACTAGTTTATTTATCAAACTCTAATACATTGTTTTCAAGAACAAATTCTTTCCATTTCCCTCAACCCGTCCATCAAATTGTACAACCCCTTGATTAATCTCTCTTCCCCACCCCCACTCCTGCACATCCTCATCCCTCTGCTCCCACCTGGATCCTTATACTCATTCTACAATAATGGTTTTATACAATATATGTCCTTGTGGGACTGAGTTCACTCAGTATAATGCTCTCCAGTTCCTCCAAAGTTAGGTAATAATTTATAAAATCATTGCTACTGTGTGCTGCATAGTATTCCAATGTGTGGAAGTACCATAATTTCTCAATCCATTTTGTTTGTGGTTGGATATTTGTTTGGGCTGTTTCCATATTCTTGTGATGGTGAATAATGCTGCTATGAACACTGGTGTACAAATCTCCATTTGTACCTCAGTTCTCATTTTCTCAGGGTATATTCTAAGTAGTGGAATAGCTGGGTCATATGGAATTCCTATGTTCAGCTTTTTGAGGAAGCACCAAACTGTCTTTCAGAATGGTTGTACCATTTTACAATCACATCAACAATGTATAAGTGGTCCTTTCTCAGCACATCCTCTCCAGTATTTATTACTTGCTGCCCTGTTAAACTTTGCCACTGTTGCTAGATTGAGATGGTACCTCATTGTGGTTTTGATTTGTATCTCTCTTATTGCCATTGATTTTGAGCATTTCTTCATGTGTATGCTTGTGATTCAAATTATCTTCCTCTGTGAAAATTATTTCCATTTCCTTTGCCCATTTTGTAATTGGATTAGTCTTTTTATTGTGGATGCCCAGGAATATTCTGTAAATTTTTGTTATGAGACTTTTGTCTGTTACCAAATGTTTGTTCCCAGTCTGTAGGTTTTATTTTCATCCTATTGGAAAAAGTTAAATTTTAGAAGTTTAGATTTAGAATCTTTAAGAGCCTATGAGGTATAGTTGTAGTCTCTACTATAGAACCATTATGACTTATAATAGACACAGTGGCAAGGGCTTTCGATGTTTTTGTTATTGTTGGAGATTCTTCCCCCTTCCTTTTCTTCTTCAATAAGATGAAACTAAGTAGCCTCACTATTTGATGATGACAAATTTTGCAGTAATTTACAGGCTTTTATATAAATTGAATTAGTTCTACTGAGGATCATTTATTAAAAATTAAACACATATTTTTGAGAGGTCAATGTGAAATTTAAAAACAGCAACTCTTTTTAATTGTAGTGAGGTAAAAGCTTACAAAGTGTATTTTTTCTAAGAATTCATTTACATTTTTTCTTTAAAATTTATTACATTACTTACACTGTCTGATCATCCATTTATTCCATGTAATATTTCACTGTGGTGGCTTAGCGTTAGAGAATTGTGCCACCAATTCAGAAGAGGGGAGCTCTGGTGGTCTAGTGGAAAGAAGCTGTACTGCAATCCCAAAGGTACACGTTTTGAATCCACCAGATGCTGTGCCGGAAAAGGAGGGACAATTTCCTCCTGTACCAGTCAGATCTGATTTGACAGTACATGCACAAAAAATAACAAAATTAAAAAAAAATTTAAATAAGTGCACAGTTGAATCCACCAGCTGCACCACAGGAGAAAGATGGGTGATCCTATGCAATGTAATTACTATCTCTGAAAACCTCCTAGAAGGTCAGCTGTGGGACAGGTCCAACTCAAAGGTACACAGCAATGACATCATTTTCATATTTATAAGTATTTATTATCTGTTAATTAATGTACTTCTCAACCACTCTTCTCCCCAATAACCAGACAAATCATTACTTTAAAATCTTCTGGATGTTTTTTAAGATTGTTTTTAAAAATTCTCACTAATTTATTTGATTATGGAAATAATATTACAAAACATAGTAGACAGAAAACTTGGGATTCTATTTTCAGTAAAGTAGAGTGCATGTAAGTAGAATAAATTACTTTCACATGCTTTCAAATAGCCAATTTATTGATGCTTTTTTTCTTCCCAGTACAAATGATCCTACTCTTCCCAAACAACCACTCTATTTGCACCCTATTCAGCATACTTACATAACTCATTTTATTCCCACAGCACAGAACATTTTCCCTAGAATATTTGCAGATTTCTGCCTAAATGTCATCTTCTCAATGAAACCTTTCATGTTTATTCATATTAAACTTGTAATGGAGAGTATCCTCAAGTAACTTTCAAATAAGTTGGGTAAAGTTTCTTTCAGACTGATATATTCATCTCCCAGTAAACTTGATTAATGGTTTATGAAATCTGGACTGCAAACAATTTAGTCTTAAAAAAATCTTTGAATTTTTAAATTTTATTGTGATTTTTAAGCAAGTTTATAAAGATTATTTTCCATTCATTCATTTATATACATTTTCACCCTCTCCCTCCCCAAATTCACTTTGTAATGGTTGCTCTGTTCCAGATTTTTAATTGACATACAAATACTTTTTGATATTTTGTTCCTTTTAGGTTATCTTTCCATTCACCTATTCCAGTTCAGTGTTTATTATATTTTTATATTATATCGATTATATTATATTATATTCCCATTATTTTCCTGTTCTACCTTCCCCTCGCCACGCTATTGCTATAGCAGTGGTCTTTTGCATTGTTTGTCCTTTTGTGCCTGAGCTATTTCACTCAGAATAATATTTTCCAGACTCACCCATGTTGTGTAATGCTGCTTAATAATCCATTGTGTTTCTCTCTTCATTTATTTGTTGATGGGCATTAGGGCTGCTTCTGTCTCTTTTCAATTGTGAATAATGCTATAATAAAGACGAGTATGCATACACCTGTTTATGTCACAACCTTGATTTCTTTGGAGTATATACCCAGTAGTGGAATAGTTAGGCCTATTTCTATTTTCACCTTTTTAAGGAAGTGTCAGACTGGCTTCCATAGTGGTTTTACCGTTATACATTTCATAAGCAGTATATGAGAGCTCTTATCTATCTGCATCCTTGACAGCATTTGTTGTTTTCTATTGTGGTTAACCTTGAGAAGAATGGGAACCCCAGAACACTTGATTGTGTTCATGCAAAATCTATACTTGAACCAAAATGCAGCCACCAGAACAGAGCAAGGAAATATTGCATGGTTCAAAATCAGAAAAGGAGTGCATCATGAATGTGTTTCATCTCCATATATTTTCAATCAGTCTGTATGCAGAACAGATAATTCAAGATGTTGGATTTATGAGGAGGAATATGGAACCAGAATTAGGGGAAGATTTATCAACAATCTGCATTATGACACAACCTTACTTGCTGAAACTGAGGAAGTCCCAAAGCATTTGAACAAATGGTTAAGAATGGTAGTTTGCAATATGAGTTGAAGCTCAACATCAAGAAGACAAAGAATTTTGCATCCATTGACTAGATGCACAACAACATGATAGATGAAGAAGAGATTGAGATTGATTGTTAACAATTTCAGTTTGCTTGGTTTTCCAACCAACACTCCTAAACACCAGCAGTACGGAAATCAAAAGACAAATTGCATTAGGGAAATCCACTGTCAGACACCTATCCAGAGTGCTGAAAATAAAATATGTTAATTTACAGACTAAGGTGAGCCTGATCTAGGTCATGGCCTTTGCAAACTTTTGCTATGTATCAGAAAGCTGGACAATGACCAAGGATGACAGAAGAATTGATGCCTTTGAGTTGTGGTGCTGGAGAAAACTATTGAACATATCATAAGCTATCAAGAACTAACAGGTCTGTCCTAGAGAGGGTGAGACCAAGCCACTCCTTGGATGCAAGGATTTTGAGACTCTGTCTCATATACTTTTGGCACATTGCCAGGAGGGACCAGTCTTTGGAGAAGGAAATTATTCTTGGAAGGGTTGCAGGAGAGAAAAACTAGAGATGAGATGGAATGACACAATAACTGGTGTAATAAGAATAGGTGTGTCAGAGGCAGTGAGATGAGCTTAGGATTGAGTAGGATTCAGAACTATTGTGCATAGGGTCACTATGAGTCATAGTCAACTCAATCACAAATAACAACAACTATAACAATGCTGTTGAACTTGACTATTGTTGGAGAAATGAGGTGATAGTCCATTTGTGGTTTGCTTGTTTTTACATACCTCTAATAGTAATATTGAGGACGCTCTGGTTGCCTAGTGGCAAGATGTTGCACTGGAATCCTAAAGGCATATGGTATAAGTCTACATGCTGCTCTGTGAGAATAGGATGAGTAATCTCCTTATGTGAATGACTGGCTCTGAAAACCTGCTAGAGGATCAGCTGTGAGTTGGTTCTGACTCCATGGTGTTTGTAGTTGTTGTTATGTGTCGTCGAGTCGCCTGCGACTCATAACGACCCTATGTACAACAGCCCTAAACTCCGCTCTGTCCTGTGCCAAGCACACTATCTCTGACACGCCCATCCCAATGATCCCAGTCACTGAATTAATCCACCTCATAGAGGGCCTTCTCCTCCTGTGCTGTCCCTCCACCCGCCCAAGCATGATGTCCCTCTCCAAGGACC
>NW_006399930.1:247890-254522 GCF_000299155.1 Elephantulus edwardii | reverse complement strand
CATGTTCGGTCAATCTCTGATTGTAAAAGTTGGTAAAAATCTTCTATATCCTCTTCCTTGGCTCTGGTTGTTGGTTATATCGTGTCAGACGCTATCGATGACATGGTGCCTACATCCCCAAGGATCCTGCCCAGCCTATGCAAGGATATCTATCCTATTGATTATAAGATTTCAGAAGAGAGCAGACCAAATAAAAGTTAGAAATAATAGTTTTTATTTGGTATTTGTCCTTACAGGACTGAGTTAGTCCACTTAGAATAAGTCCCTCCCAAGTTAGGTAGTAATTTGCAAAATCATTGCTCCTGTGTGCTACATAGTATTCCATTGAGTGATTATACCATAATATCTTAACCCATTCCACTGTAATTTAACATTTGGGCTATTTCCATGTTTTTTTGCTATGATGAGTATTGCTGTTATAAACATTGATGTAAAAGTATCTGTTTGTGCCTCAGTTCTCATTTTCTCAGGGTATATTCCAAGTTACTATGCATCAGAAAGCTGGACGATGACTAGGGATGATAGAAGGAGAATTAATGCCTGTGAGTTGTGGTGCTGGAGAAGAGTATTGCATATACTATGAACTACTAGGATAACAAACAAGTTTGTCCTATAGAAGGTGAGACTAGGCTGCTTCTTGGAGGCAAGGATTCTGAAGCTTTGCCTGCCATATGTTTGATATGTTGCAAGGTAGGATTAGTACTTCGAAAGGAATGTCATTCTTGGGAGGTTGAGGGGACAGCATAAGAGAGGTAGATCCTCGATGAGATAGATTGACTTAGTGACTGGGGTAATGTAGGTGGGGGTGTCAGAGGCAATAATTTTGGCACAAGATAGAGCAGAGTTCAGGGCTGTTTAGGATCACTACGAGTCGCAGGCATCTTGAAAGTACCTGACAACAAAAATATTCCAAGCAGTGGAATAGCTGGATCATATGGAATTTCTATGTTCAGCTTTTTTGAGGAAGTGCCAGACTTTTTTCCAGAGTGGTTGTACCATTTTACAATCCCACCAACAATGTATAAGAGTTCTTATCTCACCACATCCTCTCCAATATTTATTATTTGCTGTCCTGCTAAGCTTTGTCACTGCTACTGGCTTGTATGGGGATCCAAGGAGAAGGAGAAGGGAGCAGAGGAGTGAGGATGGAGGATGGGGGTGCTTAATCATAGGGTCCTACAATTTAATGAATGGAGAAAGGGGTGGGTAAAGGAAAGGGGAAAGGTCTAGTGTGAAAAACAATGTATACAAACTCTGTAAGTAAACCAGTATAAAGTAAAAATTTTATAAAAAGTAAAAATAATATTTTTACAAAAATACTATCACTATTATGACATGGAAGAAGTAGACTACGTCAAACTCCCCACAAAATCAAAACAAGATATAAGTCAATGGATCTCCTGGAGAAGAAAAGGGTGATGTAACTTTCTGACACACACTTTAAAATAATAATAGCCTAGTATTTTTGCTAGATGGAAATAAAGCAAAAGGAAGAATTTCAAGAAGCTATAGCCAAAACCTTAGAAAATTTTTAAAAACCAGTATAAGACAAACCCAATAAAACCAATGATGTGTTAAAACCATAGAAAAACAAGAAACAACTATCCAGAATAATAAGAACAATATCACAGAAGTTGTCAACATGTTGGAGAGATAGATGAGCAGAACTGAAGAGATAGAACACATAGAACACAAATCAGTGAGAGAGAAGATAGAGTGCTCAGTACTTATCTACTAAAGCAGAAATCAGAAGATAGTGGAAGATAAATGAAGAGAGTTTAAGAATAATGCGGACACCATTAAGAGGAATGACATGTGTATAATGGGAATTCCAGGATAGGAAGAAGCAAAAATTATACTGAAAAAATTGTGGAAGAGTTACTAGAAGAAAACTTAAGGGAACTACGCAAACAAGAAAATATATATCAAAAAAGCTGAGTAAATATAAAATACAATATACCTTAAAAGACAGATAACAAGACATATCACAGTCAAATTTGCTAAAATCAAAGACAAGGAGAGAATTCTGAAAGCAGAGAATTAGAAAGAGTAACCTGTGAAGGAGAGTAAATAAGATTAAATCTCTGATTTCTCAGGAAAAATCATACAAGCACGAAGGCAGTGGAAGGGTATACACAAAACACTTAAAGGAAGCCAGTTGTCAAGCAAGAATACTATACCTAACAGAACTGTCCATAAAATATGATGGAACATTTAGGACATTCTTAGAAAAGTGAGAACTAAAAGAGTTTGCAAAACAAGACCTACGTTGCAAGAAATATTTAATGAACTCTTTATCAATCACTGAGGTATCACAGAAAATTGGATACAGCAAAGTTACTAGCAACAACTTAAAAACCAAAATGATAACAATAAGCTTTGTCTCTTGATGATCATACTGAATGTGAATTGTTTAAATGCTTCAGTAAAGAGGGAAAAAGAGTAACAGAATGGATAAAAGCATCAAAATTCATCATTATGTTGTGGACATGAGATACATTGGATAAACAAAGATAAAGGCAGACTAAAATTAAAAGCTGGGGAGAAATATACCTAGAAAATTACAATAAAATAAAAAAAATAGGAGTAGCAATATTAATCTCTGACAAAATATACTTCAAGGTGATTGTTGTTATGTGCTGTTGAATGTACTATGACTTATAATAAACCTATGCACGATTTTTCTGAACTCTGCTTTATTCTGAGTCAATTTCCTGTCTTTGGTATACTTACTTTTAATATCCTTATTATTGTGTCAATTCATCTCATCTGAGGTCTAGATGCATCCTTGGTATGTACTGTTCCTACTTTTGAATGATTCAGTGTTTCCTTGCTCAGTTCTGATGATTGCTTCCGGTCCAAGTATGTGTTTCACATGAGAATATTTAAGTATTCTACGATTCTCATTCTTCTCAAGGTTTGCCACAATTTGTTGTGATCTACACAGTCAAATGCCTTTGCATAGTCAATTAAACACAAACATTCTTCTGGTATGCTCTCATTTCAGCTAAGATACATCTGACCTCTGTCTCTTTTTGTTTGTAGTTAAGTGTTTTGACTTCTTTAAAGCCAAAGAAACTTTTAGTAACTCCTCCTTGGATTATCTGTACATTCACTTAGCAAGTATGTTTTATTTTGAAGATTTGTGTAATATAAGAATCTTATATATTTTAAATTGCATTCAATTGCTAAGTTTTATGTTTATAGTTATTGTTATTAACATTTATAGAAATGTTACTAGTTTATCTGTCATGATCGCTTATTATTTGGTCTTTTTAAAGGTATAGACTACAATGCATAAGTCATTTCCAAAGCTTTTCATTATATTAATCTTTATAGGCCATCTATGCACTGAAATAATATTTTTTTTCTTTTGGTTCTGAATTCAGGGTGGTTTTTTTTAAACATTAGTTTTATTTTATATTGGTTTGTGTACAAAATTTGTATATACTGTATTTCATACATTTCTATATTCATACTGTGTTTCATACAATCATTTACATGCACTGAGTTCTATAAAATTAATCACCATTGATCTACGCCCACCATTACCTTGCCTTTTTCAGATACTCACTGAATATTTCTTAATTCCTTCACCCTCTTCCTCTACCTGCCAAACTCTGTGACCTTGTGATATCCAATTGTTTGCTCCTTCATGTCTCTTACTCCCTCCCCTTTCTCCTTTGGACTTTTGTGCACATCTTACTAGTAATCCTTCTATTTTTGCGATAATTATCTTATACAGTATTTGTCTTTATGAAGCTGAGTTAATTTATTCAACATGATGATCTCCATTCTTTCATATTTTGATTTTTAGTTCTACATTCAGGTATATATCTATGCCTTTATGTCTAACTTTTCATTTTAATTTTTGTTTTAGAAATTAAACATTTTAATATGTCATTACTCTTGTTATGTACTGTCAAGTAAGAACTGACTCATTGCTGACCTTCAGTGGGTTTTCACAAAATTTGAACTGAGTGCCTTTGGGTTTGCAGCTCAACTACTTTACCACTAGACTGCGTGATCGCTATTTTGTTCCTCGATACTTCTTTTTCATAATATTTTAACCATATATTTTATCTTCCTAACTCATTATCAAGTGTTATTTGGATGTGAGTTATTATATGTTGTTGTTGTTGCTGCTGTCTACCGTTGAGTTGGAACTGACCCATAGCTGACCCTCCAGCAGTTTTTCAGAGGCAATTAATGGCACAGGAGGAGATTACCCATCCTTCTCCCATGGAAGAGCTGGTAGTATCTATTTTATTTTTATATCATATTGCATATATCGTATTTGTCAACAGGTTGAGCAAATGTTTGATGTTTTGTTTTTTTATTTAGGTTATGAAGCATCTATCTGTTAGAGATAATAGAGAGAAGCTTGATAAAGGTCTAATTTCTTTTTGATTAACAAGATGATTGTGACAACTGACAACTGCCATTTTATGATTTGTTTTGTTCTGAGGCAATGCCATTTTCAATGCCATTTTTAGACATGGCTTAATTGACTCCAAATAGTGACAATCTTACATATAATAGAAGGAAATATTGCATGACACTGTACTGTGCAGTAGATTTTGCTGTGTTTGAGTTCATTGTGACTGCTGTGTTACATATCTCATTGAGTATCTCTTTCTTTTTCACTGATTCTCTACATTACAAAATAAGGTTTTTGTCTAGTCAATAATTTCTCCTAATTATATATCCAATGTAAACCAGATGAAGTCTCTTCATTGTTGCTTATAAGGACAAATGCTGCATAAGACCATTATTGTAAAAATAGAAGAATAACTAGTAAAACATGTATGGGAATGCAAGAAGAGGGTGGGCTGAAGATAGGTAGGGGTAAAAACCACAGGGCTGCACAGTTTGGTGGGTGAAGGGAGGATAAATGGGAAGGGCCCAGGTGAAAAGACAGGGATATGATGGGCAGGGTCCACTGGTGATTAATTTTATAATGCATAATGCATGAAAATTATTGTATGAAACACAATGTGAGTAAAGAATAGCATGAAACACAGTATATACAAACTGTAAGCAAACCAATTAAGAAAAGAAAGAGTATTATGGCTTTACCTCCATGTATTCTCAAAGTCTATAGTATTATTCAGTAATCTTTGTCAGTAACACAATTCAAATGTGTTAATTCTTAGATTTTCCTTTCTCCTTGGTTAGCTCCATAATAAGAACAGAAAAGATTTTTTATTTTTCAAAGTTGATACCCTTAAGGGTACTTTGATTAAGGGAAAAAACTAGAACAAACAAAGCAGGTTAGTTCTGTAGCTCCAGTGGCCTCATAGTTGTGCTGCCAACCTAAAGGTAGAAGGTTTGAAACACTGTTTCAAGGGATAAAGATTAGACCACAACTCAAGGGCTTCAGTTGCTGTTGTTGGTGTTAGGTGCTGTCGAATACAACTCTTAGGGACTCTATGAATAACAGTCCTGATTCCTGTGCCATCCTCACTGTTTCTGATATACCTGAGACCATTGCTGCAGTCACCATGTCAATCCATCTGAATGGGGTCTTCCTTTCTTTCATTCATGTATACAATTCCAAGGAATAGCCTTTCTAGCAACAAGTTCAAAGTATGAGAGATAATGCGTTGTCATCCTTGCCTCCATAAAGTACTCCAGTTGTACCTTTTTCAAGGCATATCTATTCCTTTTTCTGGCAGCCCATGGGTTATTCAGAACTTTCTCCAACACCACAACTCAAAGGCACCAGTTCTTCTGTCATTCTTATTCATTGTCCAACTTTCTGATGCATAGAAAGTAATTGAAAAAAATCATGGCCTGAATCAGGTTCACCTTAATTTTTAAACTTATACCACTGTTCTTCAGTATTTTGGAGAGATCTTTATCAGTGGATTTGTCCAAAACAGTATATCTCATCTCTTGACTCCTGGTACCAAAGTTGTTCAGTGTGGATCCAAACAAGATGAAATCATTAACAGTTTCAAGTGTAAATCCTACTGTCAGATACTCTTCTAAGTCTAAACATTCAGAATAAGACAGACTAGGAAGAAGGATTGGCCATCCACTTCTGAAATGGCAGGCCTCTGAAAACCCTATGTACAACACAACACAACACACGTAGACGAACAGAAAGGGCAACCTATGTAGAACTGTCAAGTATGGAAATACAAAGGAAGAGGAAGAGTTGTAAGCAAACACTAGTAATTGCAACATGGAATGTGAGAACCATGAATGCAGGAAAATTAGAAATTGTTAAGAAAGAAATGGAACGCATAAATATTGACATACTAGGCATTGGAGAGATGAGATGGACTGGCATGGGACATTTCGAGTCAGATGATCATATGATCTATTATTCTGGAGATGAAAAGGTGAGGAAAAATAGAGCTGCTTTCATAGACAAAAAAAGAAATTTCTGGGTCCATCTTGAAGTACAACATTGAGAGTGATAGGATTATATCCATACACTTAAAAGGAAGTCCAGTGAACACTACTATCATCCAAATATATGCACCAACAGCCAGAGCCAAAGAAGAAAAAATAAATTATTTCTACCAACTCTTACAGGCAGAGATAGATCGAACATGCAATCAAGATGCATTGATAATAATGGGCGACTGGAATGCAAAAGCTGGGAACAGGGAAGAAGAATC
>NW_006399930.1:235609-246320 GCF_000299155.1 Elephantulus edwardii | reverse complement strand
CTGAGGCTCAATGTCAAGAAGACAAAAATTCTCACCACTGGACCAATCGTTAGCATCAGGATGGATGGTGAAGTGATTGAGATTGTTCACAGCTTCAGTTTACTCGGCTCCATGGTCAACAGTCTTGGCACCAGTAGCCAGAAAATAAAAAAAAACATATTGCGATGGGAAGTCTGCGGGTAGGGACCTCTGTAAAGTACTCAAGAGCAACAGTGTCTCTCTGGAGACTAAGGTGCGCCTGATACAGGCCATGGTTTTTGCAAACACTTGTTATGCATCAGAGAGTTGAACAATGATTAGGGAGGATAGAAGAAGAATTGACGCCTTTGAGCTGTGGTGCTGGAGAAGAGTACTGAATGTACCATGGACTGCCCAGAAAACAAATAGATTCATCCTACAGAGGGTTAAACCGAGCTGCTCCTTGGAGGCAAGGATTCTGGGGTTTCGCCTGACATACTTTGGACATGTAAGGAGAGACAGGTCTTTGGAGAGGGACATCATGCTGGGCAGAGTGGAGGGACAGCGCAGGAGGGGAAGACCCTCTATGAGGTGGATTGATTCAGTGACTGGGGTAATCGGGATGGATGTGTGAGAGGCAATGAGATTGGCACAGGACAAAGCAGGGTTTAGGACTGTTGTACATAGGGTCGCTATGAGTCGCAAGTGACTCGATGGCACATAACAACAACAACAACAACCTATCTATTTAGACAGGTTGTTTAATGGTAAGGAATTAAACTGCCAACCCAAAGGTATACAATTCAAATCTATCAGCTGTTCCATGGGATAAAGGCAGACAATATCCTTTGGTGCAATTTACTGATCTGAAAATCTTCTTTAAGATCAGTTATGAGTCGGTTACAACACAACAGTAAACAACAACAATTGCATTTAAAATAAAAACTAAAGGACATATTTGGATACTTTCTGAGGTTTTGAGCCCCACTCAGATCTTCTCCTCTTAGTGTGCTCTTTAATTAGAGCCCCCTCTGTTTTAGTGGAAGCTACAAAGACCTCTCTAAATGAAAGAAATGAGTATCAACCAGATGTGAAGAACAGTGGAATCTGTTTAGATCATGATTCTGTAACAACTTAGTCCCATTCACTTACAGTGGCTGTTGAAATTAATGAGCTGAAATGTTTACATGCAACTATAATCTCTGTCCTACTTTAATGTGCTTTCTACAGTATTTATGAGATACCTACTTTCAAATGCATTTAGATAAAACATATGACATGAGGGCATCTGGCATAGTTCTTCAGGCTATCACTTCACTTGGTCTTTGGTTTCTTATTTGTTTTTGTTTTTTCCTTAGTTGTTAAGTTCCAATTATCATATTTCTTATTCACTCACTGTGGTGTGTCTTCAACACAGGAAACACAATAATAATCTTTCCACTATGTGCTCTGTGGAAAGTGTGTTACGTAGCAGATGCAAATCATCAATAAGAGACAAATAGCATTTCATTGTTATAATTTAGCACTCATTTCCAATGATGAAGTAATATATCCCTTGATAATTATTCTCATTCTCCCACACCTGTAATATTTTAATTCAGTTGCCCTTCAATAATATATAAAATTATGTTTTATTTAATGTAAATCTTATTTCACTTTTGAAAAAAATAGAGATGACTAAGTTTTAATTGCTTGAAAGAAGACGTTGTCATTGCCACTGAACAATCCATCTTTTGTAATTTTTTAATAATTTTCTTCCTGTACACTCTGTGTAACCATGGTATTTTGGAAGTTTCTTGCTAAAGCCATGGATAATGATGTCATTCATTCCTTGTCTGATTCAGATTTAATAATTAGTGTGACTTAACCTGATTAAAGAGCATGTTACATCCGCTATCAATTACTGTTGCCATTTCACTATTGTTCTTCTTGGAAATATAGACACTAAAATTTGTTTAATCACTCTTTAGCAGTGGTAAAATGACTTCAGGCTTGGTACTCTCTACCTCTAAGAAAGCAACCTAAATACTCATATCTAGCCTATGATATTGTATCTGTAAATAAATGTTCCCAATAGAGCAGCAGGTTACCAGTGAATAATAACTTCAAGTTGGGAAGGATGTGACTCATTTAAAAAGGTAGAGATGTGTTAGACTACTCTATTAAGTTGATTGTATTAAATCATTGAAATGTATTTATAAATATATTTTATTTGCACAAAGTCAAGGGTGAAGATTTCTAGCTTTCAAATAAATTAAGCCTTGAAAATTCTCATGAAAACTTTAAAAAATTGATTGGTTTAAAAAAAAAATAGATTGGCTTTAAAATGAAACCCAAAGACCAATCATATATTTTTCTGTTTAAGTATGTATTATGATGACTGTTTTAAAAATTAATCATTTTACTTCTACTGATGAGTATTTTAACTATAAAATATGAGCTATGACATTCAATACATGGAAAATGTATTATTTTAAGGAAAACTCTTTGTGGACTGTAACTATTAAACTGTTCTCATAGATTTTGTTACATGTTTCTCATTTCAGCATACTACTATTTATGAAACAAATCTTTAGCTACATTTGTTATTGAATATTGCATTATTCTACAGAAACTAAACACACACACACACACTAACAGTAGGAACAAACTACTCACACATATAAAAACAAAGCCAGTGCTTTCAAGTGCATCCCAACCCACAGAGATCTTCTATTGTTTCTGAGTCTGAAAATCTTTATAAAGAGAGATGGCATTTGTTTCTTTCTCAGAGAAACTGGGGTATTAGAGAAACCGACTTTTCATTAAATAGAATAAAAATGACACATCAAGCCACCTAAAGCAGTTATCTGATAAGTTGTTGTTGTTATGTGTCATCGAGTCATCTGAAACTCACAACTTAATGTACAATAGCTCTGAAGGCTGCCCTGTCCTGAGCTAGTCTCACTAACTCTGACTCACTTATCCTCATTACCCTAGTGATCAGTGTCAATCCATCTCATCCAGAGTCTTCCTCTCCTTAGTTGACCCACCACCCTTCAGACTTCTCCAAGGATCACTCCTAACTGGCCACATGCCCAAAGTATGTGAGACTAAGCTTCAAAATCCTTGCCTCCAAGGAGAAAGTTGGTTTTACCCTCTCCAAGATAGACCTGCTTGTTCTCTTGGAAGTTCAAAACTTTTTTGCAGGACCATCACTCAAAGGCATCAATTCTTCTTCTATCATCCTTAGTCATTGTCCAGTTCTCTGATGCATAGGATGTAATTTTGAAGACCATGGCCAGGATCAGGTGCACCTTAGTCTCCAGACTGACATCATTGCTCCCAATAATTCTCCCAACAAATTGATAACAGATTTTCCCAGTGCATTAGTCTTTTAATTTCCTGACTGAAAAAATTGGATGGTGCTAAACAGTGTTGATTGTGGAGACGATCAAGCTGAAAACAACTTTAATCTATTCTCCATCTATCATGGTGCTGCCAATCTGCCCAGTGGTGAGAATATTTGTCTTCTTCATTTTGAACTTCAATCCATATTGAAGATTACTGTCCTTGACTTTCTACAGGAAGCACTTTAGATCCTCCTCAATTTTAGCAAGCAAACTTCTGTCATCCTCATATTACAGGTTGTTGATGAGTCTTCCTCCATGTCTCATTCCTCCTCATAAAGTCCAGCTTCCAGAATATTTTGTTCTGCATATAGACTGGAAAAGTATGGAGACAGACACACATAAACTTACTTTATGTTAGCACAACTACACATGCCATGTTAGTAAAACTTTATCTTTGGGTGCTTTTGGAAAACAGTACATGAAATGTTCTCCTTTTAATGAAATGGAAATATCAAATTGAGAAAAATATGCAAAGCCCATATTTTGCCTCTTCTCATCAAATTCAGTTACAACAATCAATTGTTCATCTGTTGTGGGTTATTTTAGAAATAGATACAAGTATTGGGAATTTAAAATTAAAATCTCAGAGTCAGAACAAAACAGAAAATACTTCTATTTTTACAGAAATGTCCAGTTTAAATAGTTGAACACTAGATTGGAAATAAGCACTGTTGATAAAGGTAAGGTATTTATTCTGCTGTACAAAACGGGATGAATCAATTCAGTGGATTATTTATGTAACATTTCAAAACATTGTAACATATAATTTAAAACTTGATTTAAAAAGATTCTCCATTCATTAATAGGGAGAACATCGATCTCTTAAAAATGAAGATTTAATGTGTTAAACTATCTTAACTTTTCCTATGCCAGATATTTTTCAGTCTAATTTCAAATATGGGGCTGAAGGTATTTATAAACATTTTCTGAAAAAGTATATAAAATTTGCTCTAACAGTTTATACTTAATTTTACTTGGAGTATAAGATCCATTTTCTTCATCAAAATTTCTGTTGGATTTTGATCCATTCACTGCTGCGTTTCATTCTGTTCTGGTTTCTGTCTACTTTTCTCCAACTATTTCAAGTTGTGCAACTCCTCTTGCTCCAGGCACATATTCTGGATAGCTGAAATGAAAAGTTCAATTTTAATTATTTTTACCTTATGATGTAATTCAATAGCTATCTGGATAAATCCTAAAACACTATTTTTAATAATGTAACAGCCTAATAAAACCTATTTCCACAGAACTTTGGTAAATGGACGTATAAGTAAGCTACTTGTTTCAAAACCAATTTTCTATTTTATGTTACATGAACAAGAGAAAATTGCCATTCTAGCAATTACAATGAGCTCAAGTATCTTCTAAATTAGAATGAAACCAGATGTAATTCATAGATGGGATTGTTAATAAGGTCCTTTGGAAATGAACTTTTTTATCTCCTTACAGATTCTCTGTGACATAAATAATTTAAATGTAACAATAATTTATAAATACAAAATAATAGGAAAAATAAGAATTATAAGTAGCAGTTGCATGATAATTTGAATATACTATTATTTTAAATTTATTCTGATTTTTTTGAAAAAGTATTTTTCATCCTATTGTGAAGAAGCTGCGCTGCAATCTCGAAGGCATACAGTTTAAGGCCATCAGCTGCTCCATAAGAGAAATATGGGCAATCTCCTCCTGTGTAATTAACTGCCTTGGAAAATGCACCAGAGGATCAGGTATAGGTCAATTCTGACTCCAAGGTAAACAATAACAACCTAAAAATCAGGAAAATATAAAATATATATTAAAAGCATTCTTTAGAAATTCAGTTCTAAGTACAATTATAATAATTTTCTATTATGTGGTTTTCTGTGTGCATGTTTTTCTAATTATCTACTATTTTGTAGGTATTTATGTTTCTTGTTACCTTTAAGATGGAAAAAATCTAATATTGATTTCCATATTTTTATTACAGATTTGGAGATATTTTTTAGATTTCAGGAGTATCACAATAATATTACAAAGAGGTCAAGTACAAACTTTATTCTGTTGTTATCTGCCATCTAGTCATTTGCAACTCATAGCGATGCTATGTCCAACAGCCCTATACCCTGCTCCATTCTGTGCCAACTTTATTGTCTCTAACACACCTACCCCCATTACCCCAGTCATTGAATCAATCAGTCTCATTGAGGGTCTTCCTCTGTGCAGTCCCTCCACTCTCCCAAGCATGATATCCCTCTTCAAGGACCTGTCCCTCCTTACAACATGTCCAAAGTATGACAGACAAAGCTTTAGAATCCTTGCCTCAAAGGAGTAGCCTGATTTCACCCTCTCTAGAATGAAGCTATTTATTCTCTAAACTATCCATGGTATATTCAATAATCTTCTATAGCACCACAATTTAAAGGCATCATTTCTCTTTCTGTCATCCCTAGTCATTGTCTAGAGCTTTCTAATGCATAGCAAGTAATTGCAAAGACCATAACCTGAATCAGGCACACCTTAGTCTCCAGACTGACATCGTTACACTTCAGTACTTTGGAAAAATCTCTGACAGCAGACTTACCCAATGCAATAAATCTTTTCATTTCCAGGCTGCTACATCCTATATAATAACAAGATAGTGAAAATAACTTCATTATACTTAAAGTAAACAACAACAAAAAGTAATATTTCTGTTTGTTGTACTATCACTCTTATGTCCAGTTTTCAATGTCCTGTGTTATATTTTATTGAAAAGTATCCTTATTCATCTTTTTATAAGTTTGCATATAATCATTTATTTCTATTATATGTGTACTTTGTGTATACACTATATTTATATATATTGTGCTTCATTCATATTGTTGTTGTTATGTGCCAATGAGTCAAAGACATACAATAGCTCTGAACCCTCCACTGTTCTGAGCCAGCCTCCTTGTCTGACATACTTTCTCCCATTACGCTAGTAACTCTGTCAATCTGTCTTATCTGGGATCTTCTTCCCCTGTGCTATACCTCCACCATGCTATGGTTCTTCTACAAGGATTGATTCCTCCTGATGATATGCCAAAGTATATGAGACTAAGCTTTGCATCCAGGAAGTAGCAGGGACTCATCCTCTCCAAGACACACTTTGTATTTCATGCAATCATTTATATGTGTTCTATTTTATATAGCTAATTACTATTGACTTATGCCTATTGTACTCCAAAGAAACCAAAACTGCAACAGGAAAGGATATACATACACCAATGTTTATAGCAGCATTATCCACAATAGAAAGAAAATGGAAAATGCTGAAATATCTGTCAATAAGCTAAAGGATTGAGAAATTGAGGTATATTCTTATTCACTTTTAATCATGCTGATCTTTTAGGTTTCTCAAATCCTTGACACTTTTGTTTGAGAGTTGACAGCTATTTTGTAACTGTCTGAGGATTTCTCAATTTTCATGTTGGGATTATGTATTTTTGGAAAGGTTATAATAGTTAAGATTTACTCTTCTCTCTGTACCATGTGAATATATAAGTCCTATATGCTATACTTCCTGAAATTTTCAGTGAAAAATTTCAGAAAGTGCCAAATTCACAGGAGCCAATGATAATTAAAGAGGAAGTAGAAGCTACATTGAAGGCATTGGCAAAAAATAAGGACCCAGGAATCGATGGGATGCCAACTGATATGTTTTAATGAACAGATGCAGGCGTGGATACACTCACCAGTCTATGTCAGGAAATGTGGAGATGGCTGTTTAGCCAATGTATTGGAAGAGGTCCATATTTGTTCCCATTCTCCAGAAAGATAATCCAACTGAATGTGAAAATTATCAAACAATATTAATATCACATTCAAGCAAAATACTGCTGAAAATCATTAAAAGGCAGTTGGAATTCATAGATAAGAACTGCAAGAAGTTCAAGCAGGATTTAGAAGAGACCGTAGCACCAGGGATATAATTATTGACATCAGATGGATCCTATCTCAAAGTAAGGGACTGGAAAGATAGGACGTCAGGGTTGTATTCTCCCCAAATATTTTTAATCTATATACTGAGCAGATTACCTGAGTGAGAAGCTTGACTCTATGAGAAGTGTGACATTATGATTGGAGATTCATCAATAACTATGCAGATGACACAACCTTACTTGCTGAAAGTGAGGACTTGAGACACTTGTTGCAGAAGATTAAGCAATACAGCCTTCACTATAGATTGCTTCTCGACATCAAGAAAACAAAAGTTCTTGCCACTGGGCTAATAGGCAATGTCATGATGGATGGAGAAAATATTGAAACTGTCAACAGCTTCACTTTGCTTTTGCCCACAATTAACACCTGTGTTGCAAACAGTCAGGAAATAAAGAGATGCATTGCATTGGGAAAATCTGCAGTTAGGAACCTTTCCAAATTGTTTAGGAGTAGTTAGGTCAGTTTTAGCACTAAGGTACATCTGATTCAGGCCATAGTCTTTCTAGTCATTAGCTAGGCATTCAAGACCTGGACAATGAGTAAGGATGACAGAAAAAGAATTGATGCCTTTGAGCTGTGATGTTGGAGATCACGGAACATCTCATGGGCAGCCAAGAATTAACAGATAAATCTTGGAGAGAATGCAGCCGGAGTGCTCTTTGGAGGAAAGAATGATGAGGCTTCACCTCACATACTTTGGAGATGTTTTTGGAGGTGTTATTACTTGTAGAAAGACATGATGTTGGGAAGGGTGGAGGATCGGTGAAGGAGAGGAAGTCCCTCAACCAGGTGGATTGATATGGTGACTGCTGCAACAGGATGTTGTGTGTCAGGAAGAGTGAGGATGGTGCAGGGTTGAACAAGATTCAGATGATTTTTACTGATAGCGTTCCTAAGACTTGTGCTCTACTTGACGACACCTAACAACAACATATGCCATATAGGAGCTCTGCCGTCAAGAAGCTCCAGTGACCTAGTGTTGAAAGTGCTGTGCTGTAATCCCGAAGGCACACAGTTTGAGTCCACAAGCTTCTCAGAAGGAGGAGGATGGGCAATATCCTGTCACAATTAATTGCTTGTGAAAACCCCTCGAGGGTCACCTTATAGGTCCATTCTAACTCAGTGGTTCACAACAGCAACCATAGCATATGCCATGGTACTTACGGTGTTGTATTAATCCAAAATCATATGTCTCTAGCACTTCAATACATCAGCAGTTCACTGAGGTTTATAGCCTAACCTAAACCTTCTGGAGGGCCACTCTGATTTCGATTTTACTCTACAACTATTAGTTTTGAGTATTTGTATTGCTGGTCACATAAACTTCAATCACTTAATTTAAAAGTATCTGCTACTCTTTCCTAATTAAAATCACTAGTTCTCTTTATAATTACTAAATATTGAGCAGAATGCACTTTGCGTATACATATGCAAGCATCTTGTACCTCTCAGACTTTCTCCCATTAGGTTCAATACCCACAGGTTGATCCGTGTATTATTGTGGTGCTTTGAGGGAGATTTTATTTTCCTTTACTTAATTAACTCAAGCCATAATTCTTCTGTAAGAAAGAGGTTTTTTGTTGTTGTTGTTGTTTTTTGTTTTATTTTTTTTTACTTAACCTATTTGTTTCTTCGCTGTGTGCATGGGTGTTGTGGCAGTCTTTGGACGTGAAGGACTATTCTGCCTCCAGGAGCCAGTCAAGCCAGGTTTGGCCTAGGGTTTAAGGCAGCAGGGGGCTTCAAGCTCAAAAGGGCAAGAGGGGAGAGAAGGCGGCCATGTTCTCCCAGGTTTGCTCTGCCCGGGGCTGCTATGACCTGGTTGCCAGAGAGAATACGGTGCTTCCATAATAGCTTGCCTCCGGAAACCCTATGAACTTGGAGAGAGGATGAAAGGCACCCAAGCATCGAGGACTCTCCTTCATAGGGTTGCTATGAGTCATCTGCGACTTGATGGCACTTAACAATAATAGCAACACAGAGAGAGAGATCAATAGGCCCATTGGACAGAAAGCGATGCTACCAAGCCAAAGGTGGGTGACTTTTAATCTGCGGCCTTCGGGCCTGTCTTTCATTGTTTTTATTCAGACATTCCTCTAGGTCGTATAACCCTGGTGTACAAGTTGCCATACCACAGTCAGTTGTGGTTTCTGTGAGGCTGAACACTGTGACACCGATGTGTCAAATGCATTAATGGCTGGTTACCCAATGCAGACAGAGAGGAGGGGGTGGAGCTCCCCAATGAAAGCAAGCTTGGAAGGAGGAGTAGCATCCACTTCCATAATAGCTTGCCTCTGGAAACCGTATGAACCTGGAGAGAGGATGAAAGGCACTCAAGTGTCGAGGACTCTTTTTCACAGGGTCGCTATGAGTTGCCTGCGACTTGACAGCACTTAACAACAGCAACAACAATTTGTTTCTTTATTCATTATTAGATATTTATATTGATATTAAGTCATTTATATATATTTATTCTACCCTTTTTGTTTTACTTCAATATATTTATTTTCTGTTCAACTTGTGCAACAGACATCTGTTGTTCTTTTTTTGTCAGATTAATTCCTTTACCCACTCAATATACTCCCAACTTTTGTTGCTTATGTGTTTGTTTGCTTAATATAAATACCCTTTTATGCCACAGGACACATCAAGAATTTGACCACTAAATACTTCAGATTTATCTTGTTTTCACCTTAAACAAATACTAGAAAACTCATTGATGCTGAATGTGAATTGGTTCGTTGGCTTTTAAGAGGCTTTAGATGACAAGAGAGGAGACTGTCTCTCTTTCCTTTGTGGAGCCATTGATGGATTGGAACTTCCATAGAGAAAGTTTCCTTTGAGTCAACAGTTCAACTCCCTACAGACTAGGCCACAAATACTCTCTACCCCAAAGTGCAAGCTAATACCATCTATTCATGGCCTACTCATAGCTGAATCTTCAGCAGGGCTGTAAAATGCATGAGAAGAGTTTACACATTTTCTCTCATAGCAGCTGGTAGATTTGAGCCACTTAACCTTTGGTTCAGACTTTAAGTAGCAGTGCAACTTCCTTCTATTTCTCTAAGAAGGTCTCCTTACCTTTTTGAAAAATTGTCTTTTGAGATCAAGAACTAGGCGGGAATTATTTTTGTCACTACTGCAGATGTCATTGTTCTGAGTATCATTTAGTAGTGAATAAAGGCATAGTCAGGGAATATTTGTATTTGAGTAGATAAACAGATGTTGGCTTGGATGTGCTTATCAGGTTGTGCCAAGAAATCTGTAAGACAACTATTTGGTCAATTGATTGGAAGAGATCCAAATGTATTCCCTTTCCGAGAAAAGGTGACCCGACAGAGTGTGGAAATTATTGAACAATATCACTAATATCACACACTAGCAAAATCCTGCTGAAGATTACCCAGAAATGAGTAGAC
>NW_006399930.1:234474-235019 GCF_000299155.1 Elephantulus edwardii | reverse complement strand
TCTGCTGCCAGGGACCTATCCAGTGTGCTGAAAAGCAACAATGTCAGTCTAGAGACTAAGGTGTGCCTAATCCAGACCATAGTCTTCTCAATTACTTGTTATGCTTCAGAGAGTTGGACAATGACTAAGGATGACAGAAGAACAATCAATGCCATTGAGTTGTGGTGCTGGGGAAGTGTCTTGAACATATCATGGACCGCCAAGAAAACAAACAGGTCTGTGTTGGAGAGAGGGTGAAACCAAGTCTCTCCTTGGAAGCTAGGATTTTGAAGCTCAGTCTCACATACTTTGGACACATGGCCAGGAGGGCCAAGTCCTTGCAGAAGGACATCATACTTAGAAGGGTGGAGGGATAGCAGGAGAGGAAGACCCTGGATGAAATGGATTGATACAGTAACTGGAGCATTGGGGGTTGGTGTCTTGGGATTAGTGAGACTGACTCAGGACAGGTAAGGCATCAGAGCTGCTGTATATAGGGTCACTATGGGTTACATGGTATATTCAATACTCTTCTCCAACACCACAGCTCAAAGGCATCAATTCTC
>NW_006399930.1:227093-232451 GCF_000299155.1 Elephantulus edwardii | reverse complement strand
CCTTTAGATTCTAAAGGATGCAAACTGAACCCTCAATTCATTGCCATAAAGCTGAAGCCACTCATAACTGACTCTCTAGATGTTTCTCAGAGGGTGTAAATCTTATAGATTTTCCATCTATCTTTCATGCAGCCATTGACAGATTGGAACTGCCAGAGAGGTGCCACCTTCTGGTAATCTATGAAACTCCCTAAAGAATATATAATCAGAGTGACAGCTTTAGAATTCTCCAGATTGAGGTTATTGTTGTTGTTGTTGTTGTTAAGTGCTGTTGATTCGTAGGCCACTCATTGCGACCCAATGAACAAAAGTAATGCTACCAAGCCAAAGGTAGTTGACTCTAGTCCGAGGCCCTCAGGTCTGTTTTTAATTGTTTTTGGTCAAACATTTTTCTAGGTCATATAGCTCTGACCTGTCCATTTGCTGTATAAAGGAAACTTGTGATTGTTGTGAAACTGAACACTGTGACACTGATGTGTCATATATGATAATCTTTGTTTTATGAAGCAATCAGGGAACATTTAAAAAGCCATTAACCTGAGCTCCGGCTTCTCGCGGCCACCCTGCCTGCCCCCAGCCCCGAGCCTTCGGGCTTCCCACCGGACACAGCGCCTCGACTCTCCGGGGCCGTACCGAGACCACAGACAGCACCGCAGGGTGTGGGGTGGATCCAGGAGACGAAATGACAACGTCAACCCTCCAGAAAGCCATTGATCTTGTGACGAAAGCTACCGAAGAGGATAAAGCCAAGAACTATGAGGAGGCCCTCCGGCTCTACCAGCATGCCGTGGAATATTTCCTGCACGCCATCAAGTATGAGGCACACAGTGACAAGGCCAAGGAGAGCATCCGAGCCAAGTGCATGCAGTACCTGGACCGGGCGGATAAGCTGAAGGATTATTTACGGAGCAAAGAGAAGCATGGCAAGAAGCCGGTCAAGGAAAGCCAGAGTGAGGGCAAAGGCAGCGATAGTGACAGTGAAGGGGATAATCCAGAGAAAAAGAAATTGCAAGAGCAACTGATGGGTGCTGTCGTGATGGAGAAGCCTAACATTCGGTGGAATGATGTGGCTGGGCTCGAGGGGGCCAAGGAGGCCCTCAAAGAAGCTGTCATTTTGCCAATTAAGTTCCCACACTTGTTCACAGGCAAGCGCACCCCTTGGCGAGGGATACTGTTCTTTGGACCCCCTGGCACAGGGAAATCCTACCTGGCCAAAGTTGTGGCCACAGAAGCCAACAACTCTACCTTCTTCTCTGTGTCTTCCTTGGATCTGATGTCTAAGTGGCTGGGAGAGAGTGAGAAGCTGGTAAAGAACCTGTTTGAGTTGGCCCGGCAGCACAAGCCCTCCATCATCTTCATCGATGAGGTGGATTCCCTGTGTGGGTCCCGAAACGAAAACGAGAGTGAGGCTGCCCGCAGGATCAAAACAGAGTTCCTGGTCCAGATGCAGGGGGTGGGAAACAACAATGATGGGACTCTGGTTCTTGGTGCCACAAATATCCCATGGGTATTGGATTCAGCCATTAGGAGGAGGTTTGAAAAGTGAATTTACATCCCATTGCCAGAGGAAGCTGCCCGGGCCCAGATGTTCCAGTTGCATTTGGGGAGCACACCCCACAGCCTCACAGATGCCAACATTCACGAGCTGGCCCGGAAAACGGAAGGCTACTCGGGTGCAGACATCAGCATCATTGTGCGGGACTCTCTCATGCAACCCGTTCGCAAAGTACAGTCGGCAACACACTTCAAGAAGGTCTGTGGCCCTTCCCGCACCAACCCTAGCGTTATGATCAATGACCTCCTGACCCCGTGCTCACCAGGTGACCCAGGGGCTATGGAGATGACTTGGATGGACGTCCCTAGTGACAAACTTTTAGAGCCTGTGGTTTGCATGTCAGACATGCTCCGGTCTTTGGCCACCACTCGGCCCACTGTGAATGCCGTTGACCTTCTGAAAGTTAAGAAGTTTTCAGAGGACTTTGGACAAGAGAATTAAAAGCTTTTTCACCTGGTGACGGTGGGAGGCTGACTGGGGAAATCCACAGTACTCCCCACCAGACAGCTTCCCCTCCACTGTCTGGCTGTTAGCAGACAGTGAGCAGGCAGGGCGTCCCCGGCCAGGCTGCAAAAAAGCTAGAAACACCGGGCTCACACAGGAAGCGGCTCCTCCTCTCCTGAGATGCTCACCAACCTCTTCTGCCACCTTTTTTTTTTTTAAAAAAAAAACAAAACACCCAACAACCTTCCCTCTTGTTCTCCTAATTTAATGCTGCTTGAATTTTTGTTTTGTTTATAAATAAAATTACCTGGAAGCATCAGAGTGGGAGCAAGCCTGCTGGGGTTGGGGCCACAAACCTGCAGGACATTTAGACCCAAGTGGACCTGGAAGAGGGCCTGGCTGGTGACACTGGTCCCCAGCTGCCTACACAGCCCTGTCCCCTACCTGGTGTGCATCCAGGGCCCGGTCTTCCTTGGAGGAGGAGATGGTCTGTGGGCCGAGCTGTCAACATGAAGGTGTAAGCGGGTTCACTGCCCTGTCTTCCCTTTGAATGTGACAATACAGCCTAGCCACTGCCCCTGGGTCCTTGTCCTGGGTATGGCCTAATAAATCCTTTTCCCTCTGGAAAAAAAAAATAAATAAAAAAAAAGAGAAAAAAAAAAGCCATTAACCTCAGGAAGCAAGGGGACATAAATATCTATATTCTGTGATTTAACAAGGAAGCTCTTATGACTTAGTGGTAAGGTGTTGAATTGTCAACCCAAAGGTTCGTGGTTTGAATCTATCAGATATTTCAAGGAAAAAGATGGGTAATTTCCTCCCGTGAGACTTACTGTCCCTGAAAACTTGATTGAGGGTCAGCTGTGAATGAACTGACACAACAATATGTAAAAACCAGCATTATTTGACAAATTATGCTCAGATTTAGCTTTAAGTGGCTTAGGTAGAACAGAGTTCTTTAGATGTATGAGCTCTAAACCAGCTATGATTGGCTGGAGATTGGGAATCTAAAGAGACTGGTGAAGGTAAGAGAGATGTGGAAAGAATACAGATTTCATGTGAGAACTAGATTAATCCTGATTCTTACCACACTGTTACATTTTGTCACTTGTTTGATGCTGTTCTTGTTGTTATTAAGCACCCTCAAGTAGGTTATGACTCATAACAATTCTACGAAAAATTTACATAAACTTTCCCCAAAGTGTATGAGATGAAGTTTCATTCTCCATAGCTCTGCCTTTATTCATGAAATCATATTCAGAACAACAATATTTGAGTAGTAGTGATGAATTTATATACCATCTAGTTCTTGATGTCTAAATCTAATTTTTCTGTAAGAGAAAGGGAGCTTCTTAGAAAAATACAGGATTCTTGGTGCCCAAATGAGTAGGAAGCTGCACTTCCAAGCCAAACGTTAATGGCTCAAATTCAACAGCTGCTATTAGAGAAAAAAGATGGGCAAACTCTTCTCATGCAATTTATAGCCCTGCTGGAGATTCAGCTATCAGTAGATCCTGATGAGATAGCACTAGTTTGCTTTTAGAGTGGAGAGTACTGGTGGCCTAGTTTCTAGGGAGTTGAACTAGTAAATCAAAGGTGACACTTCCAAGAAAGTTCCAATCTACCATCTTCTGTCATCCTTATTCACTGTTCAACTATAAGTAGTATAACAAGTAATTAAAAAGATCATGATCTGAATCAAGGACAATTTAATTCTCAAACTAATATCATTGTTCCTTACTAATTTGGAGAGATCCCTGACTACAGACTTTCCCAGTGCAATACAGTTCCTGATCTCCTAACTGCTGGTACCAAGTGTATTGATTGTGGATCCAAGTAAGGAAGAAGTTGTTGACAGTTTTAATCATTTCTCCATCTATCTTGATGTCACATATCTGTTCACTGGTGAGACGATTTTTTTTCTTGACATGGATATACAATCTATATCGATGGCTACAGTCTTTGATCTTTTGCAGCAAGTGTTTCAAGTCCTCTTGACTTTAAGCAAGCACTACCTCAAATGTTATTGTGGTCCCTTCTATACTGAACAATTACACCATTGCTAAAATCCAGGCCACCACTGATTTGGTTTTGCCCGCATTATTGGCTTTTACAGATTTTTATGTAAATTGAATAATAAAATATATAGCATCTGTGTGGATCACAACAAATTGTGGCTAAACTTGAGAAGAATGGTAATCCCATTCTTTATTGTGCTCATGTGAAACCTATATTTGGACTAGGAGGCAGTTTTCAGAATAAAGAAATACTGCATCGTTTAAAATCAGGAAACCTATCACCAAACCTTTTCAATCTATATGTGAAACAGATCATTCAGAAGGCTGGACTTTATGAGGAGGAATGTGACATCAGGAATGGAGGAAGACTCATCAACAACCTATGTTATGCAGATGACACAACCTTACCTTCTGAAACTCAGGAGGAACTGAGGTGTTTGTCACAGGTCAAAGGAGTGCAGTCTTCAATATAGATTGAAGCTCAACATCAGGAAAAAGAGATTCTCACTACTGGTTTTATTGGCAGCATCATGATAGAGAAGAGATTGAGCTTGTTAACAGCTTGAGCTTGTTAACAGCTTCAGCATGTTTGGTTCCGCAGTCAACACTGTTGGTATTAGCAGGCAGGAAATCAAAAGATGAGCTGCATGGGGGAAATCTGTTAATAGGGACCTCTCTAGAGTAGTGAAGAGCAAAGGTGTTAATTTGGAGACCAAGGTGTACCTGATCCATGCCATGGTCTTCTCTACTTGTTCCATGGACTTCTAAGAGAACAATCATATCTGCCCTGGAGAGGGTCAAACTAGTCTGCTGTATTAGAGGCAAAAATTTTGTATCTTCATCTCACTTGATTTGGGTATGTTGCCAGGAGAGACCAGTCCTCAGGGAGGGAGGGACAACACAGGAAATGAAGACCTTGGATGAGATAGATCAACTCAGTGATTAGGAAAATAGGGGTAGGTGTGTCAGAGACAATTAAATTGGCTCAGGATAGAGCAGGGTTCAGAACTGTTGTGCATAAGTTTGCTATGAGTCACAGGTGACTTGATAGCACATAACAACAACAACAGGGGGTCTAACGTTTTTTGATTTATGATAATTGATTTAAGATTTGCCTATGTTGGAACATGAATCAATGGACATATTGGAGAGTAGTTTTTAATTTGCCAAGAATTTTGAAAAAAGATAATAGAATTCCAATAGTTTGTGCTTGATCATATATTTTCAAAATAACTTTCACATTGTATTTAAAAATGTAAAATACATAAAATTTAAAATACATTCTGCCTGATTTCCAAGGAAAAGTGGATGATTCCTATTTTATTTGATACATAGTGATTA
>NW_006399930.1:204533-226968 GCF_000299155.1 Elephantulus edwardii | reverse complement strand
TTAATTTTAATTAATATTTACAGAGATTTTGGATTTTGGATAGATTGAATGTTAAATGTTTAAATATTAATTTTGAGACTTTCGATTATACCCCATTATTGGCTCTAAGAGAAAAAACATATGTGACCATCTTGTTTATAAAGAATACAGCTTTGGAGATACCTATGGAAAGAACAAGTCAAGGGCAATTGATAAAGTTATATACATATGCAAAAATGATGTATGCATGTAATTAAGACAAATTCCATGATACTTTTGTTAGTACAAATAAAGAGAAGCTATGTAGGTAAAAATCTTATTTCAAGACAGTAAGTTTTAACAAGTAATCACAGAATAGCTTCAAACCCTAGATATAATGTTTACCAGACACTTATTTACTAGATTAATGTAAGGCTTATGTTCCTTATTTATAATGTGATATGACAATGATAATCACATACAAGTTATTTTGCACACTAAATATGATGAAACTTTAAAAGTTCTTCAGCAGCAAAATTCTTGGCACTTAATATATATTCTACAAATAATAAGAATTTATATATATATATATATATATAATGTATGTATTTCCCAAACTGTATTCGATGTTTGTCTATATATGTCTATATATCTCACCAACTGAAAAAGATGTGTAGCACTTATTGAAGAAGATCAAAGCTTTCTCTATATTATACCTCAATATCATAATAAAAAACAAAGAAGCAAACAAACCTCACAAGACAACATCATGATAGATGAAGAAAATATTGAAGTTGCTGAGGATTTAATTTTACCTAACTTCACTCATGACAGCAACAGTAAAGAATTTAAAAAAAGAAAATGTTGTAATTGACAAATCTGTTGTCAGGCACCTCTCTAAAATGCTAAAAAAATGAGTTCGCCAATTTAAACATCTGACCCAAGCCATTATATACATTTTTTTTTTATTTCTTACACATGAGAAACTTGAATAATGAATCAAGGACAGGAATAATTGATGTCTTTAAATTGTGATATTGGCAAAGAATACCTTACAGATTGTCAAAAGAACAATAAAATCTGTCTTGGGAGAATTGCAACCATGGTGCTACTTAGAGGTAAGGATGGTGACACTTCACCTCAGAAACTCTGGGCACATTTTTAGGAGGGTCCAGTCTATGGGAAAAGACATCGTACTGTGACAGGTGGAGAGTAAACAACAAGAAATTCTTTTCAATGAAATGAATTGATGAGTGCCTGAAACAATAGACTTGAGCATGTTTAAGATTGTGAGAATCACTCCAGATAGAATAAGATTTTCTTCATCATAGGACTTCAATGAGTTATAGCTGACAGGAGGACATCTAACTAATAACAATAACAGGGAAAAAAGAACAAAATTCCCTCTTCTATAGTACATACTTCAATATGAATAACTTAAACTTCATAAATAAATCCCCAAGTGGTAGTGTCCTGGAAGAAGATAATCTCATGGAGAGAATTCTACCAAATACCATTCTCAATGTGATATAATCAAAGTAGTCTTTCTTTTTTTAATTTTAAATTGATTTTAATGAAAGTTTACAGAGACTTTGGGTTTCCATTCATTCATTGTTGCACTTTTCTCCCTGCCCACCCTTCTCCCCAATTCGCTTTTCTTTTTGAGAAGTAAAAGAAAAAATTCTTTCACTGTTATTCAATCCCTTCTCCCAAGTCCACTCCACTACGCTACCTTCATTCTGAACTCCTGTCATAACAATAATACCTAATAACACATCTCTTTTAAACAGTTTTCTCCCTCCTCTGTTTCAATGCAGTATACATTATTTATCCCATCTTCCTAAGCCTCCTCACAACCCTATGTTAGCTCTCTTTTATAACAGTGGCATTATGCTGTATTTGTCTTTTTGTGACTGAGATATTTCATTCAGCATAATGGTTCCCATAGAATATCTTATTTTATCCAAATTCCCAAAATTTGGGCTAGTAACAGAGACATCAAAATATCTCTTTTGTTTTCATTTATGTTTATAACTGTTTTATTTACTATTATTATCTGGTGAATGTAAATCTTATGTTGAAGATATCTAGAAATGTCTACTTCACATGTAGCAGTGACCTTTTTCTTTGTAATCACATTTAATCTTACTAAAGTCCTAACAAAAATTTCTGCAACATATCTTCTGTCTATTCCACTATATTCACACTGAAACATCAAAATAAAAATCAAACGTATCTCTTTTGCTTAATTTTCATAATTGTCATCATATTTTGTAATTAAAGAACTCTGGTGACACAGTAGTTAAGGAGCTGTTGCTATTAAAGACTTGTTGCTATTGTGTACTGGCTGAGTTGAATCCAAACTGTAGTTGATCATATAGCAAATTTTCAGAAGTAAATTAGGTGAGAGGAGATTCCTCATCTTTTTCCTGTGAAGCAACTGGTCAATTCAAACATTATACCTTTGAATTGTCAATGCAGTCCCTTACCACTAAACTACCAGTGCTCCAGAATCCAAAAGAAGAGGTTCAAATCCACCAGTTGTTCCTTGGGGGGAAAAATAGGCAATGTCCTCCCAGGGTTTAGAGCTGTTGTACAAAGGGTTGCTATGAGTCGCAAACGACTCGACAGCACATAGCAGCAACAAAAACAACAACAACAACACCTAAACAGTATCTCATATTAAAGCTGAGCCTCGCATCTCCATTTTAGAACTGGGTCATACAGCAGAACTTTGTAAAAGGGACACTCTTGTTCTTGGTTGTCGGTCGTGTGGAATGTTGAGTTGTTTTCTCTGATGTAAGCCTCTTGTTTAGTGTGAAGACCACCTGGGGAATCGTCATATTTAAACTGAGCCTCTTGTCTGCATTTTAGCCCTCAGGCCTCATAGTATTTTGGAGGAACAGTCTTCTAAGTTGTACAGCACTCTTCTCTCAATTTGCTATAGAGAGGTAATCTGGATTTGCTGTGATGTTGAACCTTGTACCACTGAGGTGTCATATGCCAAACAGTGGTGGACACTGTTTGGTAGAGCTTCCAGTTTTAAGACACATTTGAAAGCAGGAGTGGCATCCACTTCCTAAACCACATACCTCTGTAAACTCTATGAACTTGGAGAAATATCAGTATAGATAGGCTTCAGGTCTTTTGTTCATAGGGACACTATAAGTAATGCTTGACTCAATAGCAATCAACAACAACAATGAAAAACAGATTTGTAAGTATAGACATTTTGAGTTGGTAGTATTCCTGCAAAAAGATTTCTTGCTTTAGTGAGTGTTATCCTATGTTTTATATAAATTAGGACCAGATGGGTGGGCCGTTATGATTAAATGTTGGTTGGAGTCTACCAGAGAGCCTCTTGTTTGAAGCAGTTGGAATCTGGAAGGTATGTCCTTTTTATTTGATTAGTAATAATAATGTTGTTATTATGTTCTGTCAAGTTGCCTGTGACTCATAGTGACCTTACGTAGAATAGCCCTAAAACTTGTTCTATCCTGTGCCAATCTTACTGTCTCTAATACACTTACCCTCCATTACCCTAGTCACTAAATCAATCTATCTCAGAGAAGGTCTTCCTTTCCTGTGCTGTCCCTACACCCTCCCAAAAATGATGTCCTTCTCCAAGGACTCGTCTCGCCTTACAACATGTCCAAATTATGTCAGACGAAGCTTCAGAAGTTTTGCCTCCAAAGAGCAGCCTGGCTTCACCCTCTCCAGGACAAACTTGTTTGTTCTCCTAGTAGTCCATGATATATTCAATACTCTTCTCCAGCACCACAGGTCAAAGGCATCCTTCTTCCTAAATTCTCCTTCTTTCATCTCTAGTCATTGTCTAGCTTTCAGTAGAATAGAAAGTAATTACAAAGACCATGGTTTTGGGTTTTGTTTTGTTTTTCAATTTAATTAACAGTCAGATGTGGACTGTTTGGGATTTTTTTATTTGATAAATATTCAAGTGTGAGATGTCTGGTTTTTTTTAAAATTTAATTAACAATTAGTTGTGGTCTGGGAGCCTCTTGTTTAAAACAACTATGAACCTTAGGTGGACCTTTGTGATTAAAAGTTAGTTGGCTGCTATCAAGACTGATTTAGTGTTAGAGTTACAAACCAAATTATCAGTTTGTTGTGATTGGGGGAACATTGTTTGCTGTATGGAGATAATTTGGGGTTGCTGTGGTACGGAAAGCTATGCCAATGCTGTGTCAAATGCCACAAGGGTTACCCATCGTGAGTAGGTTTTAGTAGCACCCCCAGATTAAGATAAATAAGGTAGCAGGATTAGACATCCACTTCTTAATTAACATGCCTCTGAAAAACCTATAAAAAGTAGAGGAAAGAGGATAGTTATATTAGCAGTATATTTGTTTTCATAAGGTTGCTATGGGTCATACTCAACTTGATGGTACCTAACAATAACAATAACACATGTGCATGCCTAGAAAAGTGATCAGTACAGAAAAAAGAGGGGAAAATAGTGAACAGAGGCTGCGACAATAGGTTCAGGAACAAAAGCAATTTTGAGGATACTCAGGATCAAGGAGTGTTTCTCTCTGTTGTACATAAGATTAGTTTGAATTTGAACAAGTTTGATGATACCTAACAACCACTATATATCTACCTATGTCTATCTTATAATTTGTTTTGTTCCTCTGGAAGAGCCTTATGTAATTTATTTTAGCATCTGATGTAAGTAAGGACAATTACTATAATAATAAATTAACACTGAAATGTCATTATTGACTTAGCCCTTATTGTTATCCATCTAGAGTCAACCCGTAGCTGACCATCATTTGGATTTCTGAGGCTATAAATTACATGTGAGAAGACTGTCAAGTCTTCTCCAATTAAGAGATTCAATCCATTAGAGAGATGAGCCATTTGGAGCAATAGTACAATTCCCAAAGGCCTATGCCACCAGATTGAATGAGTGGATGAAGGAATATACGTAATTACTCATATTTTTTAGACTTTTAAAAAAATTTATTGTTTTCTTTTTTTCAGGATCCTATGCATGATGCATCATGTTTGGTCATCACATTTCTTTTTAGCATAATTGTCTGAGACATTATGACAGAATTTCTGTGTATTTCATATGCCTGTTATTTTGAAAAGTACTTATTGGCTGTTTTATGCTTAAGGATACTCTTCTTATGGAATGTACCAACATATCTCTCAGGGGTTACCTATGGCTATGAGTTGTTAAGAGAAGGTGACAGAGATAATGTACCACTTTCATCATATCATATTATATCAAGGGTACATGCTGTTAACCTAATTAGGAAGTCATCAGGTCTAGTAGGTAAAGTATTTCACTGCAAACTCAAAGCCAATTTGAAATCACCAGCTGCTCTATGGAAGAAAGATAGATAGTCCCTTCCAGTGATCTTTCCAATGTCTTAAAATCCATTAAAGTGTCAGCTTCTAGTGGGTTCTAAACCAGAAAACAATAAGAGAGACATAGAGATATTTAACATTATTGTTTAGTAATTGATCATGTGGCTTAACAACTGTTTTCAAGGTTATCCTCTAAACAATTCAGCATTTCCCTCTATCCTATATTACACTCTTTAGAAAGTAGTCACTAAGAATACCACTAAATCTAGAACGGCAAGACTACCCGAACAGACAAAGGGAATACTGCATAATTTAAAAATCAAGAAAAGTGTGTATTAGGGCTGTATCTTCTTTTCATATCTGTTTAAGATCTACACCAAACAAATCATTTGAGAAGTTGAATTTTGTGAAGAAAAATGTGGCAATAGGAACAGAGGAAGACTCAACAATAGTTTATGTCATGCCGATGACAAAAACGTTTTGCTTGCTGAAAAAGAGGGAGACTTGAAGTACTTGCTACAAAAGAAAAGCACATAAAAAAAAAATAATTCACCATGACCAAGTGGGATTCATAGAAGGTATGCAAGGATGGCTCAGTATAAGAAAAACAATTAATGTAATTCACTATCTTAACAAAGTAAATAACAAGAACCATACGACCTTAGCAACTGATGCAGAAAAGGCATCTTCCTGATAAAGAAACTTAGCAAGATTGAAATAGAGGGGAATTTCCTCAACATAATGAAAAGTATATATGCAAACGCAAGAAGCAACATCATTCTCAATGAAGAAAGACTAAAAGCATTTTCTTTGTGAATAGGGACCAAACAAGGATGCCTGCTGTCGTCACATCTATTCATTATTGTATTGGAAGTGCTTGCTATGGCAATATGACAAAAGAATGAAATAAAAGGCATCCAGATTGGCAAAGAGATGGTTAAACTGTTGCTATGTGGAGATGATATGATAGTGTACACATAAAACGCCACTCAACAAAAATCCTGTTAGAATTAGTAGGCCACTTTAGTAGAGTGGCAGAATATAAGATAATATCTGAAACCAGTAGGATTCCTCTAAAGTTATAAAGAGAACTCGAGAAGGAAATAAAGAAAGCAATACCATTTACAATAGCCAACCACAAATTAAGATACTAATTAGTGAGTGAACCTAACTAGAGATACAAAAGACCTATACACAGAAAACAACAAATCATTTCTGTAAGACATAATAAGAGACCTAAAGAAATGGAAAAATGTGCTCTGTTCATGGGTAGCAAGACTCAATATCATGAAAATTACAATCCTACCAAAAGCAATCTTCATGTTCAATGCAATCTCAATCCAGATACCAAATTTATTTTTCAAGGAGATTGACAAGGAAATTGTTAAATTTGTTTGGAGAGACAAGAGAACCTTAATGAGCAAAAATACTTCTGAGAAACAAAAATGAGGTAGGAGGTATCACACTCCCTGACCTCAAAACCTACTACACAGTAGTAGTAACCAAAACAGCATAATACTGGTACAATAACAGGCACAAAAACAAATGGAATAGAATTGAGAACCCAGAAGTAGACTCAGCTATCTACGGTCAACTGAAATTCCACAAGGAAATCAATGCTATCAAGTGGGGAAATGACAACCTCTTTAACAAATGGTGTTGGCAAAACTGGACTTCCACCTGCAGAGAGCTGAACAGGATCCACATCTCACACCATACACAAAAATCAACTCAAGGTGGATCAGAGACCTGGTAGTAAAGCCCCAAACCATAAAGTTCATAAACAACAAACTAGGATGAAATTGAGAAGTTCTATTCCAAGGTATAAAGAGACTGCCAAATACAGCCAGAAATTCACAACCTGAAGAGTATAAAATTGATGAATGGGACCTTCTAAGATTAAGTCCATGTGTGCATCAAAATCTTTTTCCAACATGATGAAAGAAAAGCTACCAATGGGAACACACATTTGGTAATATCATCTCAGAAAAGAGTCTCAGAATGAAAATCTGCAGAATAATCCTGGACCTCCACAAGAAAAAGACTGATAACCAAATTACAAAATGGGCAAAAAATATTGAAAGAATTTTCACAGAGAAAGATAGTAGAATGTCAAACAGACACATGAAGAAATGCTCCAAATCACTGGCAACAAGGGAGATGGAAATCGAAATCACAATGAGGTACCATATCATTCCAGTAACAGAGGTAAAGTTTAACAGGAAGGTAAGTAATAAATGCTGAAGAAGATGTGAAGAGAAAATAACTCTTATACATTGTTGGTGGGATTGTAAAATGGTACAACCATTTTGGAAAATAGTTTCATGCTTCCTCAAAAAGCTGAACATAGAAATTCCATATGACCAGGCTATTCTACTACCTGGAATATATCCTGAGAATATGAGAACTGATAAAGAAATGGAGACTTGTACACCAATGTTCATAGCAGTGTTATTCACAATTACAGGAACATGGAAAAAGCCCAAATTTCCAACCACAAACAAATGGATTGGGAAATTATGGTGCTTTGCTGCACTGAGGAGCAATGATTTGTAAATTATTACCTAACTTGGGAGGGACTGGAGAGCATTATGCTGAGTGAACTAACTTAGTTCCACAAGGACAAATATTGTATACAACCATTATTGTATAAGGATCTGGGAGGTGGAGTGGGAGGTGGAAGCAGAGACACGAGGATATGCAAGGGGAGGAGATATTTATCATGGGTTGTACAATTTGATGGGTGAGGGGGTGAGGGAGAATCTCTTCTCATAAATAATGTATTCTAATTTTGTAAATAAACTAGTAATAAAAAAAAGAATTGAGCTGTGAAAAAACCCCCAAAACTATAGCCTTCAGTATGTATTGCATCTCAACATCAAGTAAACGAAAATCCTCACCACCAGACCAATAGTAAACATTATAACAAATGGAGAGAAGATAATTATTGTCAATCATTTAATTTTATTTGAATCTGTAATGAACAACCTTAATACCAGGAGTCAGGAAATCAAAGACCTTTTCACTGGAAGCATCTGCAGCCATGGACCTCTCCAAAGTGCTAAAGAGCAAGGATGTCAGTTTAAAGACTAAGGTGTGTCTGATAAAACTCATGGTCTTTTCAATTTCTCGCTTTGTATCTGAGAGTTGGACAATGAATAATAAGAAGAGAACAATCAAGGTTTTAAGCTATAGTGCTGGAGAAGAAAGCACTAAATAAACTGTAGGAAAAATGAACAAATATATCTTAAAGAGAGTGTAGCCAGAATGCTTCTTTGCGAGAAAGATGGTAAAATTTTATCTCACACATTTTGATAATGTTATTAGGAGAGGCCAGTCCTTGGAGATAGACATTATTTTAGGAAAAGTGGAGAATAAGTGAACAGGAAAAAATTCTCAAGGAGACGGATTGACACAGTGACTGTAACAATGAACTCTAGTGGGGTCAATATGATGAGGAGGGTACACAATAGGGGAGACTTCAGATCTGATTTTCATAGGATTGATATTAGTCACACGAAACTTGACAGCACCTAACAACAACTATTCTGGGTATTAAATTAACCTTTGTGTTTCTTTTCCATACTTTAAATGTTTTTATTCTTTCTCTCTTTTTCCTTTACTTTCTCACTTGTTAGCACTACAAGACACTTTAGGGTTTCTTGTATAACTATTACACTATTTTATAATTGTCATTGAGTAACGTTCATGATTTTTATGGGGAGATTTTAATTTATAATGCACACATAAGTTAGAACAATGCTAATGGAAGTGTTCTTTCTTGTATATATGTTTACTATGTTATCTCATTACTTACATCAAGAAAAATTCAGTAGAATTTGTAGTTAATAAAGAAAAATAAGATTTCTTATTAAATGTAGCATGAATTTCTCCATTTTAGGACATGACGTCTGTTTTAAAGAGTTACATCTGCCCTCTACTGGCCAACACTTCAAACCCTCTAAAGACAAGTGGCAGTGTCATTTTAGAACACAAACCTACTGCTTTCTGAGTGCTAATAAGTCTAAAGTTTCAGGAGTTAACATTTCCTTTCTTCTATGCTACCCATAGGAATATTGCATTTAGTTAAATATTTTAGGGTCAGTATTTGAACGTAAAAATACCTCCTATATAATGAAGTTCATGTTGTGGATGATAAAGAAAAATGAATATGTGTGAGAATAGTCCCAGAAAAATACTGAACATGTTGACTTGCCAATATTGTAACTCATAAATTTAACCTAAAAAATATCTTCTTGCATCGAAATATTTGGTCTATGACCTTTCTGCTGAAAGTATTTTATGTAGGCTATTGAGTTTAAATAAATAATGTTCAGAGTTTACATTAACAATTTCTGAAAGAAAAGAAACAGCTAAATTTCAATAGCACCAAATTACATGAAAACCATCTAGTATGATTGTGTAAGAGAACAAAAATTTTAAAAGTGACCTAGCCAAGAGGAAAAGGTATTCACTGAGCAATTTAATTATTGAAAGCATACTCTCTCATATACAAAATACTGTTTAAGAAACTAATAGTAATTTTGCAGTAATCATTAAAAATGAAAATGATAAATAAATCGTGTGGTTTGTTGTGGTTATGTACCTTTGAGTCAGAAATGACCCACAGTTGACTTTCAGGCAGGTTTTCTGAGGCAGTTAATTGCACAGGAAAAAGGAAATTGCCCATCCTTCTCCCACAAATCAGATGGTGGATTTGAACCATCTGCCTTCAAGACTGCAGGGCTGGTCCTTGCCACTCTGCTTCCTTTTAACTGGCAGAGAAAAAAGAAAAAAAAATTTAACAAAACAAGGGAAATTAAAGGGTGAGGGGATAGGGTGAGGAAATACTGTAGTAAATGAAAGATTTCATTAAAAAGTAAAAATGTGAATATCTTGTCAATGTATAATATGTAAATAAATAAAAAAATAGAAAATGTCTTTTTCTGGTTGCAGTTCTTCCAAGAGAGCTGTGTCATTTTTCTGAGTCCTCAAACAGTTGGAAATAAAAATGCCACTTGATCTATCTATCTCGTTACTAGGAATGGGGACTTAAATATTCCTTATCAACACTTCTTATTATTATTCAGCTTTCATATTAATATAAAGCAATTGAAAACACAATGTCTTGAGTCAGGAAGACCTGAACTTCAAAAGATATTTTCATTATTCTCATACTTGAAATGTCTTTTGCTATAGATTTGCAGTATTTTTACTTTTGAGGGTCCTTTTGGTTGCTATTGTTTCGTGGTGGTTGGGTGGGGGTTTTTTCCCCCTCTTGACTGTTCTTCCATAGAACAGTCAAGAGGGAAATAAAAAACAAAACCCACCCAACCACCACGCACACCCACACCCAAGTAAAGTTAAATCCTCGACAATTTGAATTATTTCTCTGTTTTTCATGTTGTCCCTTATTAGACAGTTGTAAGGGTTTTATTTTTATAGGTTGAGGTAAAATCCATATTTTATACTATGTGTAGTCTATAACTTTCATATTGTCTCATCAAAATGTTCTGCTTTGCCACTCCAGATCATGGTTATCGTAGGTTGTATTAAACCTTCTTATAATGTACCCTATGTATAATACATCTGAACTCTGTCTTATCCTGAGTCAGTCTCACTGAGTCTGACACACTCATCCCATTATCCCAGTTTCTGTGTCAATCCATCTCTTTCTGGATCATCCTCTCCTGTGCTACTCTCCACCCCTCCACGCATTATGTCCTTCTCCAGAGTCTAGTGCCTCCTGGCCAAGTGACCAAAGTATGTAAGATGGAGCTTCAAAATCTTTGCGTCCAAAGAAAAGCCTAGTTTTACCTTCTCTAGAATAGACCTGTTTGTTTTATTGGCAGTCCATAGTATGCTCAGTACTCTTCTCCACCACAACTCAGTCACTGATCTTTCTTATGTCATCTTTGGACATTGCTCAGCTCTCTGATGCATAGCAAATAATTACAAAGACTGTGGTCTGAACCAGGTGTACCTTAGTTTCCAGACTGACATCGTTGCTCTTTAGCATTTTTGAGTGGACCCTGACAGTAGCCTTCCCAGAGCAAACCATATTTTGATTTCTTAAATGCTGGTTCCATGAATGTTGATTGTGGAGCCTAGCAAGATGTAATTGTTAACCACCTCAGTCTCGTCTCCATCTACCATGGTGTTGCCAATTGGTCCAGTGGTGAGGATCTTTGTCTTCTTGATGGTGAGCTTCAATCCATATTGAAAATTATAGTCCTTGATCTTCTGCAGAAAACACAAGTTGTTGATGAGTCTAATTTGAATCCTGATGCTACATTCCTCCTTAAAAAGTCTCTCAAATGTTCTGTTTCACATACAGATTGAAAAAAAAAATATGAAGACAAGACGCACCCTGACACACTAATTTATTGATTTTGAACCATGCAGTGTTTCCTTGCTTTGTTCTGATGACTGTTTCTTGGTCCATGTATAGCTTTCACATCAAGTGTTTTAGGATTCCAATTCTTTGCAAGATTTGTCAGTTTGTTGTTATCCACATAGTCAAATACCTTTGCACAGGCAATGAAACACAAGTATTCATTCCTCTGGTACTATTTGCTTTGCCAACATCTGTCTGATGTTGGTGAAAATGTCTCTGGTGCCATGGCCGTTTCAAAACCCAGGCTGCATTTCTGTAGTTCTCTATGTACTGTTCCAGTGATTTTTGGATCATCTTCAGTAGGATTCTGTTTGTGTGTGATATTGTTCAATAATTTCCACACTCTGTCAAGTCACCTTATTTTGGAATGGGAACTGATATGAATTTCTTCCAGTAAGTTGGTCAGATAGTTTTGATCTAGATTTCCTGGCAGAGTTTGGTGAGCACGTCCAGGGTAGCATCTGTCTGTTGAAATAGGTCAGTTTACCGGTATTTCATCACTTTCTGGAGTCTTGTTCTTTGCCAGTTCCTTCAGAGCAGCTTGAATTTCTTCTTTCAATACCATTACATCTTGATCATCTATTAATTCATGAAATTCTCCTGTGTCAGCCAATTCTTTTTAGTACAGCAACTTTGTGTACTCCTTTTATATTCTTTTAATGCTTCGTGGATCATTCACCGTTTTGCCCGACATCCTTCACTATTGTAACTCGAGGCTTGAGTGTGTTCTTCAGTTATTTCAATGTAAACATTACTGAGTGAGTTCAGTCTTTTTTGTTTTCCAAGTCCACAGTTTTTCACATTTCATTATAATAATTTACTTTGTCTTCCAGAGCTGCACTTTGAAATCTTTGTCTTAGTTTCTTAACTACCTCATTCCTTCCCTTTGCTTTGGCTTCTTAGCCTTCTAGAACAATATTCAGAGCCTCTACTCACATCCATGTTGGTCTTGTTCCTCCTCTTTGTGTCAAATAACCTTTTGCTTTCTTCATTAATGATATTCTTGATATTCTCCCAAAGCTCATTGGGTCTTCATTCATTAATGTTCAAGGCTTCAAGCCTGTTCCTGAGGTTATTTTTAAATTCAGGTGGGATAGACTCAGGTAAAATCATAGTTATTGTGGATTTGATTTCATTTTATTTAGCTTTAATTTGAACTTGCATGTGAGTAGTTGATCTGTTTCACAATCAACACCAGTCCTACTTTTCACCAGTGGTATTGATCTTCACAATTCTTTTCACAGATGTAAATGATGTGATTCCTGTGTGTACCATCAAGTGAAGGTCATGTGTATAGTGGCTGTTTATGTTTCTTATAAAAGGTATTTGCAATAAATAAATCATCGACTATACAAAGTTCTATAATACTATTTTCATCACATTTCTGTTATCAAGTTCATGCTTTCCAACTAATGATTCCTCTCTCCTCTTCCTGACTTTTTCATTCCAACCACCCATTATTATACTCCACCTTGCATGTTCTATCAATTTTCATCTGAAAAAGTTGGTGGAAATAATCTCTTTCCTCCTCTTTGGCTCTGGTTTTTGGTACATATATCTGAGTGATAGAGGTATTAGCCAGACAGGACTTGTATGTATATGGATATTAACCTGTCACTCACAATATTGTATTTCAGGCAGAATCTAAAAATGACTTTTTAAAATGAATTCAACTTTGCTTTTCCTCATTATTTTGTCTCCAGTGCAGTAGATCATGTGGTTGTCTGACTCAAAATGTCCCATGCCAAATCATGTCATTTTACCAATGTCTAGTATATCAATATTTATGTGTTCCATTCCTTTCTTAACAATGTCCAATTTTCCTACATTCATAATATTCACATTCCATGTTCCAATCAGTAGTGTCTGGTATATCTATTCCTCTTCAGTTGTGTTTCCCAATATGAAGGCTCAGCCTCAGGTGTCATATCTACTCATCTACTCTAAATGTTTTGCTCTACTGTACATGGGGTATTTGAAGGCCTATTATTTCAGAAGTGGATGGCCATTTCTTCTTCCTAGTCTCTCTTAATTTGGGTGCTCAACTTTAGAACAATATCTGATTCTGTTGTTATTTTTATGTGCCATTGAGTCACCTGTGACTCATAGTGACCCTATTTACAACAACTCTGAAGCTTACCCTGTCCTAAGCCAGTCTCACTGACTCTGACACACCTATCCCCATTGCCCTCGTTGCTGTGTCAATCCATCTCATCTGGGGTCTTCTTCTTTTACACTATTCCTCCACCCTTCTAAGCATGATGCACTTCTCCAAGGATCGGTCCCTTCTGGCCACAGCCTCAGAGCATGTGAGATGGAACTTCAAAATCCTAGACTCCAAGGAGAGATTTGGTTTCACACTCTCCAAGACAGACATATTTGTTTTCTTGGCAGTCCACAGTGTATGTTCAATACTCTTCTACAGCACCACAACTCAAAGGAATCCATTGTTCTGTCATCCTTAGTCATTGTCCAGCCTGTAGCAGGCACATCTTAGTCTCTATATCTCATAGACAAGAATTTTACAGAAAGGAGCAGATGAAGGACACTTCCCTATTACAGGAGTAACAGATAGATTCAATATTGGTCCTCCCTTTGATGAGTGCATCTTGGTCCTGTACCTTCCCTGCTATACCTGTGTCCCCTTCCTCTCTTCTCTCCATCTTCCCTAGCCCAGCTAGCACCTTTCTCCCTTGATATGATGGCCCAGACCTCGAGTCACTTCCATGATTGCTCACATTGCTGCCAGTCTTCCACATTGATGCCAGTCTTTCTGATTTTAAGAAGCTCTAAGTCCAAACTCCAGGTACCAGCTTTAGGAAAGGATTTCTCTCTGAGGCAGTTCTGGAGAAAGATCCTTGTCTTTGAGCTTTTGCTTGTGACTTAATATTTCTGCTTTTTCATTTGCAGCTCACTACTGTCACAGTAGGGTAATTTCTCTGATGAGGTCAGTTATTCCTGTATAACTACTGATGTTATATACTTACAGGCCGAAGGTCCATAATAATATTATAAAACATTACTTCAAGTAATGAAAAGAGATAAATATAAATGGAAGAAGGCAACATGCTTATGGATAGAAGACTCAATATCATGAAAATGACAATCCTACCAAAAGCAATCTTCAAATTCAGCGCAATCCCAATACAGTTATTCATTTCACTCTTCAAAGAGACGGAAAAGGTAATTTCCAGTTTTGTGAAGAATATAAAGGGATCCTAAATCAGTAAAGAACTACTGAAAAAGAGAAACATGGTAGGAGGCATCATAACCCTTGATCTCAAATCCTACTATACAACTATAGTAACCAAGACAGCAAGCACATAGATCAATAGAATTGAATTAAGTTCCCAGAAATCAACTCATTTACTGATATATGAGGAGGAAACATAATCAGTGGATAAATAATAGCCTATTTAATGAATGCTGCTGACAAAACTGGAAAACAATATGTAGAAAACTGAAGCAAGACCCATACCTCACACCATACAAAAAAACCAACTCAAGATGGATCTATGGCCTATGAATAAGACCCAAGATTCTAAAATTTGTCAGAGAAAACTTAGGAACAACTTAAGAAGCCCTAATCTAAGACATGAATATAATTCTAAACATAGAACAAAACCTACACAACAAGAAGATAAAATAGATGGATGAGACATTCTAAAAATCAAAGCTCCATGCCAATCAAAAGGCTTCTATATGAGGCTAAAAAGGAGGTCCACAGACTGGGGAAAATATTTGGCAATGTCATTTAGGATATGTTGTTGTCATTGTTATGTGCCATCGAGTGGTTTGCAACTCATAGTGATCCTACGTACAAGAGCTCTAAACGCTGTTCCATCCTGTGCCAACCTAGCCACCTCAAACGAACTTATTCCCACTGCTCCAGTCACAGAATTGATCCATCTCACCAAAGGTCTTCCTCTACTTCACCACCCCTCCACTCTGCCAAACACGATATCCCTCTGCAAGGACCAGTCCCTCCTTGCAACATGCCCAAAGTATGTCAGACGAAGCTTCTGAATCCTTGACTCGAAGGAGCAATCCAGCTTCACCTTCTCCAGGACAAACCTGTTTGTTCTCCTAGCATTCCATGGTATATTCAACACTCTTCTCCAGCACCACAGCTCAAAGGCATCAATTCTCTTTCTATTAACCCTATTCACTGTCCCACTCTCCGATGCACAGCACGTAATTGTGAAGACTATAGCCTGGATCTGGCACACCTTAGTCTCCAGCCTGACGTCGTTGCACTTCAGTACTTTTGAGAGGTCCCTCACAACTGACTTTCCCAATGCACTTCATCTCCTGATTTCCTGGCTGCTGTTACCAAGGGTGTTGATTGTGGAGCCAAGCAAACTAAAACTGTTAACTATCTCAGTCTCTTCACCATCCATACTGATGCTGCCAATTGGCCCGGTGGTGAGAATCTTTGTTTTCTTGATGTTGAACTTGAATCCATACAGGAGGTTGCATTCCTTGACCCTCTGCAGCAAGCGCTTCAGGTCCTCCTCAGTTTCAGCAAGCACAGTTGTGTCATCTGCATAAAGCAAGTTGTTGATGACTCTTCCACCAACCTGATGCCACATTCCTCTTCGTACAGCCCAGCATCTCAGATTATCTGCTCTGCATACAGATTGAAAAGGTATAAAGACAGAATCCATCCCTGATGAACCCCCTTCTTGATTTTGAACCATGTAGTGTCTCCTTGCTCTGTTTTGATGACTGCCTCTTGGTCCAAGTATAGGTTTTGCAGTAGCACAATCAAATGTTCTGGGATTCCCATTCTTTTCAGAGTCAGCTACAGCTTGTGATCCACACAGTCAAAAGCCTTTGCATAGTCAATGAAGCACAGATAGACATTCTTCTGGTATTCTTTGCTTTCTGCGACGATCCATCTAACATTAGCTATAATATCCCTAGTACCATGAACTCTTCTAAATCCAGCCTGTACATCTGGCAGTTCTCTGTTGATATATTGTTCCAAACTTTTTTGGATCATTTTCAGCAGAATATTGCTTGCATATTATATTAATGATATTGTTCGATAATTTCTGCACTCTGTTGGGTCATCTTTCTTTGGAAAGGGAACAAATATTGAACTTTCCTGTCAGTAGACCAGCTTAGCTGTTCTCCAGATTTCTTGGCACAACTTAGTGAGCACATCCATGGCAGTGACTGTCTGTTGAAATATGTCAATTGGTATGCCGTCAACTCCTGGAGCCTTGTTTTTTGCCAATTCCTTCAGAGCAACTTGAACTTCCTCCTTCATCACCATAGGTTTTTGCTCATATGTCATTTAATGAAATTCTTCTGTGTCAGCCAATTGCTTCTGATACAGTGACTCTGTGTATTCCTTCCATCTTCTCTTGATAATTCCTGATCATTCCTTGATAATTCTTGATCATTTAACATTCTACCCAAAGTATCCTTAAGTATTGCCACGCGTGGCTTGAATTTGTTTTTCAGCTCCTTCAGCTTAACAAAGGCTGAGCGAGTTCAGCCCTTTTGATTTTCTGACTCCAGTTCTCTGCACATTTCATTATAGCATCTTGCTTTGTCATCCAGGGCTCCCTTTTGAAATTTTCTGTTTAGCTCTTTGATTTCTTGGTTTCTTCCTTTAACTTTGGCTTCTCAGTGCTCTAATGCAATATTCAGAGTCTCATCTGACATCCATCTTGGTTTCTTCTTTTTCAGCCTTTGTAATGATCTTTTGCATTCTTCATTCATGATTTTCTTGATATCCTCCCAGAGTTCATTTGGTTTATGTTCATTGGTGCTCAAGGCCTCAAACCTGTTCCTGAGATGGTTTAGAAATTTGAGTAGGATAGATTTATGATCAAATTTTGGTTCCCGTGGACTTGATTTAATTTTTCTCAACTTTAGCTTGAACTTGCCTATGAGTAATTGGTGGTCTGTCCCACAATCAGCACCCGGCTTGGTTTTCACTGCTGATATTGAGCTTCTCCAACAAATCTTTCCACAAATGTAATCTATTTGATTCCTATGCATGCCATCAGGTGAGATCCATGAGTATAGCCTGTGTTTATGTTTCTGATAAAAGGTATTGGTAATGAATAAATTATTGAATGTGCAGAACTCTATAATTCTATCTCCAGCCTCATTTCTGTCACTGAGCCCGTATTTTCCAGCTACTGATCCTTCTTCCCTGTTCCCAACTTTTGCGTTCCAGTCGCCCACTATTATCAATGCATCTTGATTGCACGTTTGATGAACTTCTGACTGCAAAAGTTGGTAGAAATCTTCTATTTCCAACTCTTTGGCTCTAGTTGTTGGTGCATATATTTGAATTATATGTTTATATATAAAATTTCTAGAATATTCCAGCATCAAAACAAGAAGGCAGCAAACAACCCAATCAGAATACTGACACAGATATGAATAGATAATTCTCCAAAGAAGATAGCCAGATGGCTGACAAAGACCTTTAGAAAAGTTCAAAATTCGCAGCAATTGTTATGTGTCATCAAGATGCCTGCAACTTGTAGTAACTCTATACACAATAGGCCGGACCTCTCTATAATGTGCCAATCTGACTGTCTTCTGCACACTTAACTCCAGTGACTGTGTCAATCTATCTCATCTAGGTTTTCTTCTCCTATACTGTCTAAGAAAACAAACAAGTTCATCCTGGAGAGGGTTAAACTGGGCTGCTCCTGAGAGGCAAGGATTCTGAAGCTTTGTCTGATGTACTTTGGACATGTTGCAAGGACGGACCAGTCCTTGGAGAGGGACATCAGGCTTAGGAGGGTGGAGAAACAGTGCAGGAGGGAAAGACCCTCTATGAAGTGGATTGAGTGACTGGGGTTGTAAGGGTGGGTGTGTCAGAGACAGTGAAATTGGCACAGGACATAACAGGGTTTAGGGCTGTCATACATAGGGTCACTATGAGTCACTAGAGACTCAATGGCATATAACAACAAGTGTCCCTCTACCCTCCCAAGCACGATATCTTTCTCCAAGGTCCGGTCTCTCCTGACCATGTGAACAAAGCATGTGAGATGGAGCTTCAGAATCCTAGCTTCCAAGGGAAAAGTTTCTTTTACCCTCTCCAAGACAGACTTATTTGATTCTCTTGGTGATCTATGGTATGCTCAATACTCTGCTTTAGAAACACAACTCAAAGGTATCAGTTCTTCTTTGTCATCCTTAATCATTGTTCAGCTCTCTTATGTGTAGTAAATAATTGCAAAGAATATATCCTGGATTTGGTACACCTTAGTGTCAATACTAACATCATTACTCCTCAATACTCCGGAGATGTCCGTGACAGAAGATTTTCCCAATGCAATTTTTGAATTCCTTTTAAATTCCTTCCTACTGGTGTCAAGAGAGTTGATTGTGGAGCCAAATGGTTAACAACCTCAGTCATGCAAATCAAAACAATATGTTAATATATCACCCCAGCAACAATAACAAAGTTCAACAGAGCAGGAATTTTATGAGGATGTGGAGAGACTGGAACTCTCATTCACTGCTGGTTGGAATGAATCTTCAACCACTGTGGAGAGCAGTCTGGTGCTTTCCCACTACTAGGAATATACCCTAAGGAAACCGGAGGAATGACACAAACATGTGCATACACATACACAGTTTTTTTAGTATTATTTGCATTTTTAAATTTTATTATTATTATTATTAATTTTGATGAAAATTTACAGAAACTTTGGATTTCCATTCATTCATTGCTGAACATAATAGTCAAAAGATGGAAGTAGCCCAAGTGTCTATCAATAAACAAATGAAAATTGTTGGTACATGCACACAATGTAATACTATACAAAAAGTGTTCTAAATTTTATACCAAAAGCTAAAGCTTGATAGCCTTAAAGTAAGTTTTAGTGTAATAAATAAAACAATTCTTATTAGGTTTTATAGGTGAAACAGAAAAAATGGAATTATACTTTTGCATGGTGACTTTTCAAAGGAAGCTATCCAGTTTCTAAAAAGACTTGGAGCTGTGCAAGGGAGAATTGACAATTTAATAAATTAACCATAATGCCTAAGAATAAAATGAGTATTACTAAAATTTGATAATCATAAATAGAAAAATAAAATGCAAATGCGCTTGGTAGCTAAGAATCAGAAATTAAAATGAGGGCTAGACAAAGTCGGATGCCATGCCATGTCTCTCCTCTCACAGATTCTGTGTCATTACAAGGAAGTTACTATCTTCATCTAGCCTTTGAGTTCACATCTGCTAAAGTTAAGTTAAAGGAAAAGAGAAATGTGTTTTCTATTAAATATGATAATTGTATAGTATTGAAGGAGGTAATGGTTCTGTATACCAATCTTGAAATGAATCCTTTAACTCAGATGCCTTGAAGAATTATTTGACTATCAATCAATTATAATTGAAAATTTTTATATTCCATGAGCCAATTGAAATAAATATGTGTAGAATTTCAGAAAAAGTGTCTTTGTGACTACTTTTAATGATTTTTACATTGCTAATTGCTAATGATTTGAGCATTGTTAATGGTCAAGAGATGTCCTTTGAGTTGATTATGAACCATAGAAGCCCTATAAAAAATGAAAGAAGACACTTCTTAGGCTTGTGCCATCCTCACAAGCCCCTTGTTCCAGTAAGAGGTTCAATCTATCTTACTGAGAGTCTTAATCAATTTTTATGATACTCTACCAAGTATGTTGTCATTTTTTAGAAACTGATTCTTCTAGATAACATGTTCAAAATAAGTATGACAAAGCCTCAAAATCCTTGCTTCTAAGGAATATTTTGTCTGAGAATTTTCCAGTGCGGATTTGTTCATTCTACTGTCATTCTATGATATTTTTAAGATTTTTGTCTAACATCATCATTAATATGCATTAATTCTTTTTCAGTTTTCCATATTCATTTTCAGTTTCCACATGCATAAAAAATGATTGTAAATATCCTGGCTTGTTCAAGCGAACCTTTAGTTTTCAGAGTGATATGTTTGCTTATTCCTATAAAAGCATCTAACACAATAATTTTTTTAATTATCTGATAAAATTTGTTCATTTTTATTATAATCTAAGGGTGATAAGGTAGCATTTTTAATAATATATCTAGTTTTTGTAAGGTGCACCTGATCCAGGCTATAGTCTTCGCAATTACGTGCTATGCTTCAGAGAGTTGGAAAGTGAATAGAGTTGACAGAAAGAGAATTGATGCCTTTGAGCTGTGGTGCTGGAGAAGAGTGTTGAATATACCATGGACTGCTAGGAGAACAAACAGGTTTGTCTTGGAAGGGTGAAGCCAGAATGTTCTCTGGAGTCAAGGATTCTGAAGCTTCGTCTGACATATTTTGGGCATATTGTAAGGAGGGACTGGTCCTTGGAGAGGTACTTCATGTTTGGCAGAGTGGAGGGGCAGCGAAGGAGAGGAAGACCTTTGATGAGATGGTTCGATTCTGTGACTGGAGAGGTGGGAATAAGTGCATTTGAGTTGGCTAGGTTGGCACAGGATAGAAGAGCATATAGACCTCTTGTACATAGGGTTGCTATGAGTCACAAGCGCCTCGATGACACATAGCAACAACAACAGCATGTATCTTCAAGGTGATCCAGTCTCCTAGAGAGCATATGTGCAAAAGAAGGAACAGAAACATTACCCAGTCCTGCACCATCATTACAATATCAGAGGTGCGTAAGCCCATTTTTGCAGTATGTCAATTCACCTATTTGGGAGACCTCTTTTTGGTTAACTCTCTACTTTATCAACCATGGCTCATTTCTTCAATGTCTGGTCCTCCCTTATTCTTTTGGCAATCCATGGTATATTCAATAAACTTCAACACAATAACTCAAAGACTATTCATTGTTGTTGTTAGGTGCTGTCAAATTGAATATGACCCATAGCAACTCCATAAAAAATAAAACAAAACTGAACTCTGCCCTATCCTGTGCCATCCTCACACTTCCTGACACACTAGAGCCCATTGTAGAAATCATTGTATCAATCAACCTGCTTTAAGGTCTTCCTCTCTATAGCCTACCCTCCACTTTTCCAAGCACAATATCTCTCTCTAAGGAATATCCTCTTCAAGCAATATGCCCAAAGTATGTGAAGTGAATACTTGTCATCCTTGCCTCTAAGGAGCACTCTGGTTGCACATGTTTGTATGTTCTTTTGCAAGTCTATGGGATGTTTAATCCTCTTCTCCAACACCAGAGCTTAAAAGCATCGATTTTTCTTCATCCTTATTCACTTTCCAGCTTTCAGAAGCATAACAAGTGATCAGAAAGACTACGGCCTGTATCAGATGCACCTTAGTTCTCAAACTAACATCATTGATTCTCAATAATTTGGAAAGGTCCTTAACTGTAGATTTTTTTCCAATGCAATATGTCTCTTGATTTCCTGACTGCTAGTATCAAGGGTGTTGATTATGAATCCAAGTAAGATAAAGTTACTGGCATTTTTAAATCTTTTCTCCATTTATCATGATGTTACTTATCGGTCCAGGGGAAAGAATTTTTGTTTCTTGACATTTAGATGCAATTCATATTGAAGGCTGTAGTTTTCTGATCTCCTGCACAAGTGATTCAAATACTCCTTGAGAGAGCAAAATTGTGTCTTCAGCATAATGCATATTATTGCTGAGTGTTCCTCTGATCTTGATGCCACATTCTTCGTCATAGAGTCCAGCATATCAAATCATTTTTTTAGAGTACAGATCGAATAGATTTGAAAAGAGAATGCAGCCCCGAAACACTACTTTGTTATTTAAATTT
>NW_006399930.1:202516-204433 GCF_000299155.1 Elephantulus edwardii | reverse complement strand
CTCCTCTCCTTGAAAAGCAAAAGAAAAACTCCTACTTTTTAAATTTTAAACCCTAGCTCTGTTTGTAAAACAGCCTCTTGGTCTAGGTATAAGGTTCACATTAGCACAATTAGGTGCTCCAGGATTCCCATTCTTGTCAATATTAGCCATAATTTGTTATGATCCATACAGTTTTAATGCCTTTGCATAGTTAATAAAGCATAAAAAGATATTCTTTTCTTATTCTTCACTTTCAGCCAACATCCATCTGGCCTTAGTAATAATATCATCCCCGGTGCCATGGCTGTTTTTATCCTGCTGAACTCCTGACAGTTTCCTATCTATGTACTGTTCTACCCAAGTTTGGTTGTGATTTTGTTTGCTTGCTTTTGTTTTTATTTGTATTTTCTTCAACAGTATTTTACTTGCATGTGATAGTAATGAAATTGTTTTGTAGTTTCCACATTCCAGTGGATCACGTTTCTTGGAAATTAGAACAAATATGGCCCTCTTCCATATCTATTGGCCAGATAGTTGTCCTCCAAATATCCTGGCATAAAGTCATAAGCTCATCCAGGGCTTTATTCGTTACTTCAAAGAAGTCAATTAATATCTCATAAATTCCTAGGACCTTATTTGCTAATGCCTTCAGTGCAATTTCAACTTCCTCCTTCATTATCATTGGCTTCTGCTCATATGATACTTCTTGAAATTTGTATTACTCATTTAGACATTACTCATGCAAGTCCTCAAGAACCAACATATGATCTTGAGTCTATTTCACCTAAATTTCAAAATAATCTTAAGAATAAATTTGAAGCACTGAACACCAGTGATTTAAGATTGGATTAATTGTGGGATGATATCATCTATGAAAAGAACAAAAGGTCATTACAAAGACAAAGAAGAAAGGGGGTAAAAAAATAACTAAGAACTGACACCAAAATGGATGTCAGAAAAGACTATAAAGATTGCACTAGATAATATGGAATTTCTATGTTCAGCTTTTTGAGGAAGTGCCAAACTGCCTTCCAGAGTGGTCATACCATTTTATAATTCCACCAGCAACATATAAGTGTTCCTAACTCACCACATCCTCTCTGACATTTATTACTTATTCTCCTACCAAATATGCCACTGCTACTGGAGTGAGATGGTATCTCATTATGGATTTGATTTGCTTCTCTCCTTATTACCAGTGATTTGGAACATTTCTTCATGTGTGTGCTGGCTGTTTGAGTATCTTCCTCTGTGAAAATTATTTCCATGTCTTTTGTCCATTTTTTGTCTTGGTTATCAGTCTTTTTCATATGGAGACCCAGGACTATTCTATAGACATCGTTTTGAGACTTGTTTGAGATGGTACTGCCAAATGTTTGTTTCAAATCAGTAGGGTTTCTTTCACCCTGTGTAGGAAAGTTTTTGATGCACATAGGGACTTAATCTTTAAAAGGTCTCATTCATCAAATTTATCCTCCTGGAAAATACTCCAAGAAAATGAGAACTGAGGCTCAAACAGAGACTTGCACACTGATGTTCATAGCAGCACCATTCACTATCACAAGAAAATGGAAACAGCCCAGATGTTCAACCACAAATGAATGGATTGAGGAGTTGTGGTACATTCATACAATGGAATGCTATGCAACATGCAGGAGAAATGATTTTGTAACTTACTGCCTAACTTGAGAGGGACTGGAGAATATTGTGCTGAGTGAACTAACTCAGTCTCATAAAGACAAATACTGTATAAAATCAGTATTGTAGAATTAAAATGAGGTTCCAAGGAAGGGAGGGTAGATGCAGAAGTGGGAGGATGAGCGGAGATGGGGTGGGGTGTTAATAATAGGGTTGCACAATTCAATGAGGGTGTAAAGGAAATGGGAAAGATCTTTTGTGAAAAATAATATACTCAAACTTTGTAAATAAATCAGTTTT
>NW_006399930.1:181851-198676 GCF_000299155.1 Elephantulus edwardii | reverse complement strand
TCTATGCAAAGGCATTTGACTGTATGTGTCACAATAAACTGTGGCTAACCCTGAGAAGAACGGGAATCCCAAAACATTTGATCATGCTTATGTGGAATTTATACTTGGACCAGAAGGCAGTCTTTAGAATAGAACAAGGAAACACTGCATGGTTCAAAATCAGGTAGGCTGTATGTCAGGGATGTGTCCTATCTCCATACCTTTTGAAGTTTATGCAGAACAGATGATCAGCAATGCTAGGCTGTATGAGGAAGAATGTGGCACCAGGATTGGAGGAAGACTCATCAACAATCTGTATTATGCAGATAATACAACCCTGCTTGCTGAAACTGAGGACGACTTGATGCAGAAGGTTAAGGACTGTAGCCTTAAATATAAATTGAAGCTCAACATAAAGAAAATAAAGATTCTCACCACTGGGCCTACTGGCAGCATCATGTTAGATTGCAAAGAGACTGAGATTGTTAACAACTTCTGTTTGATTGGCTCCACAACGAACACTCTTGTTACAAATACCCAGGAAATTAAAAGACAATTTGCATTGGGAAAATCATGCTGTCAGAGTCCTCTCCAAAGTACTGAAGAGTAACAATGTCAGTCTGGAGACTAAGGTTTGCCTAACCCAGGCCATGGTCTTTGCAGTTACTTGCTATGTATCAGAAAGCTGGACAATCACTAGGTATGATAAAAGGAGAATTGAAGCCTTTGAGCTGTCGTGCTAGAGAAATGAATATAGCATGGATGACTAGGAGAACAAACAGGTTTGTTTCAGAGAGGGTGAAACCAGGTTGCTCCTTGGAGATAAGGATTCTGAAGCTTCATCTAACATACTTTGGACATGTTGCTCCAGTCCATGGAGAGGGACATCATGTTTGGGAAGGTGGAGTTACAGCACAAGAGAGGAAGACCCTAGAAGAGATGGATTGACTCAGTGACTGGGTTAATAGGGGTAGGTGTGTCAGAGACAGTAAGGTTGTCTCAGGATAAAGTAGGGTTTAGGGTTGTAGTACATAGGGTTGCTATGTTTCACAAGTGACTCGATGGCACATAAAACAACAACAAAAAAGTTATTTGTAACGAATAATTCACTGGTCATATGAAATTTCTTTAAAGGTCAGGGAACTAATGTCTATCTTCAAAGACATATTTTCCAACCTCCAGCCCTCCTTCATTGTTTTCTAATTTGTGCATTCCAATCACCATTAATTTTTATAGTGCATATTGATTACAGGTTTGGTCAATTTAAGACTGCAGAAGTTGGTAGGAAATCCTCAATATTTTCATCTTTAGTTCTAATATTTTTGTTGTTGTTATGTTTGTTTTTTTTGTTGTTGTTGTTATGTTTTGTCTAGTCACTTGTGACTCATAGTGACGTTATGTATAACAGCCTTAAAACCTGTTCTATCCTGTGCCATCATTACTGTCTCTGACACACCTACCTTGCTTACCCCATTCACTATATCAATCCATCTCATTGATGGTCTTCCTCTCTTTCTCCATCCCTCTACCCTTCCAAGCATGATATCCCTCCCCAAGGACTAGTCCATCCTTGCAACATGGCCAAAGTTTGTTGGATGAAGCCTCAGAATCCTTGCCTCCAAGGAGCATGCTGGTTTCATCTCTCTAGAACAATCCTGTGTTATCCTGGCAGGCCATGGTATTTTCAACACACTCCTCCAACACCACAATTCAAAGGTATTAATTATCTTTCTATCATCACTAATCATTGTTTAGCTCTCTGATACATCAAAACCAATTGCAAAGACTATGACCTGGATCAGGCACACGTTAGTCTCCAAACTGATGTCATTGCTCTTCAGTACTTGGAGAAGTCCCTAACAGCCATCTTTCCAGTGTAATTCATCTCTCAATTTTCTGGATGCTGGTACCAAGCATATTTATTGTGGAGCCAAGAAAACTAAAGCTGTTAACAATCTCAAACTCTTCACCATACATCATGATGCTGTTAATCAGACCAGTGGTGAGAATCTTTGTTTTCTTGATGTTGAGCTTCAATCCATAAGGAAGGCTGCAGTCCTTGACCTTCTACAGTAGGCACTTTAGGTCTTCCTCAGTTTCAGCAAGCAGGTTTGTGTCATCTGCATAAAGCAGGTTGTTGATGGATTTTCCTCCAATTCTGATGCCACATTCCTCCTCATACAGCTCAGCATACCAGATCATCTGTTCTGCATATAGCTTGGAAAGGTATGGAGATAGGACACATCCCTGGCATACAGCCTTCCTGATTTTGAATCAGGCAGTGTTTCCTTTCTCTGTTCTAAAGACTGCATTCTGGTCCACATATAGGTTTTGCATACGCACAATCAAATGTTCTGGAATTCCTATTCTTCTCAGAGTTGGCCACAGTTTGTTGTGATCAACACAGTCAAATGTCTTTGCATGGCCAAAGTATCACAAACATTCTTCTGGTCCTCTCTGCTTTCAGCCAAGACTCATCTAGCATTAATAATATCTCTAGTACCACAACCTCTTCTAAACTTAGCCTGCCCTTCTGGCAGTTCTCTGTTGATGTGCTGTTCCAGTCATTTTTGGATAATTTTCAGCAGAATCTTGCTGGCATGTGATACAAATGATACTGTTCAATAATTTTCTTTCTCTGCCGGGTCACCTTTCTTTGGAATGACAAAAATTTGTCTAATAGTCATGTTAACATGTCTTCTTTAATTGTGTGAATATTACTCTGCCACTGATAGTGTTATACTTCAGAATATATCTTGAAATGTTCTTTTTTGCTACTGAATGGAATGCTATTTCCTTCTAATATTAACTCCCAAATAGTAACCATAACTTTTTTCTATTCAAAATGGCCAATATCAATTCATTTTAGTTCAATAATAACTTTATAATTGATCTTTATGTGTTCTATTTCATGTATGATAACTTTTAATTTTCTTAGAGGGAGCTCTTATGGTTTCATGGTAAGGAGTTGTCCTGCCAATCCCACCACTACTACATGATAAAAAGATGGAAAGTCTCCTCCTTTGCAATTTATAGCCTCTGAAAACTCACTGTAGGGTCAGCTATAAGCATTTTCAAGCCAGTGTGATACAACAACAGCGATAATATTAGATTAATGTTTTCCACATCCTAAATTTCTATTTTTCATGGATGTTTGTAAACTAGTCTTATTTTTTGAATTGTAACACATCAGAAACAAGAGCAATCAACCTTAGTTGAAAGCTTTACTCTATTAACATTGTTAATGAAGCCTCTACTTTACAAAGTCAGTTCTCATCTAGTTGTATTTTGAGGAATTCATATTTTGGTCTCGATCCTTGCCTGGCTTAGGCTAGAAGCTTCAGCCAAACTTTCCCACTACAGGTAATTATGGCGGTGTAGTTTCTAGCATCAAAGCAGCACACAAGCCATCTCAGTGTGACAAACTGATAGAGGAGTGGTGGGGAAAATCTAGGAGTTAAATAGAATTTCTTACCACCTTGGGAAATATAGGTTAAAGAATTAAAATTTTAAATCAATACTTTAGACTGAAATAAATGTATCAGCTGAATCAACTGATATCTAGTAAATTTAACCCATTGGACATAATAGAACTGCTACTTAGTGTTTTTAGGCTGTAGGCTTTAAGTGGGTTTGATTTTATTTTTTGTTCGCCCCATCCCCGCATCATTTTTTTTCCCCACAAGAGTGGCTGGTAGGTTTGAGTCATCATCCTCTATCATGTACATTCTAAATTGTATTGCACAATATTGTTCTTTCATAGTTTAACCTTATACAGCTGTGAACAATTATTCAGTTCTCTCCTAATGTACTTTATGCTTTCTTTAGATGTTAACTCTAAATATAATGAATCATCATTAGTGCAATTTCTTAATGTTACCATTGCATGACCTATTTGATTTGGATATATTGAATTCTCGCTTTATGAAAAACCTCATGCATACTTAGAATATTTTATTAGTGAATTAAATTGTCTCCTAGACAAATACACCAACAAATCAAAACAAGCTTACACACATGGAGAGAATGACATTACTGTAGAGTGACAAGACCTCAAATGTTTGAATAATGCTACATTCACAGATGTTGTGGTTTCTGTCCAGTTGGCAAAACATGTATATCTAACCCATATTACCTATCATTCTAGTCTAAGCCAATTGCTTTAGCATATGATGGGCTTCTTGGTCATAACTCCTCAAATGTATTTCTGTTTTCAGTTTGTCTTCATCCTCAGAATTATGCAATAGCTGAGATAGGTGAATGAACAATGAAAGCTTACATGTTGTTGTTGTTATGTGTTGTCAGTTCGCCTGTGACTGTACAACAGCCCTAGACTCTACAAAATTAGAAATGTCCCTAACATCTTCAATATGTAATGATATTGTAACAAGAGATATTTGCAGTCTCTATAATCTTTATTATAAGTTTTATGATACTTATTTAAAGACTACTTTTTAGACACTTAAAAATGAGTAATTTGCAAAATTATGTGAGCTATTATTATCATATGGAAAAGTACTTACTTGAAAATAGCTGTGCCAACACAATCAAATAGAATTTGTCTAACCCATTCTAAACTAAATGAAATGTAGATACATTTTAAAGAATTATACTGAGAAGGACATCATGCTGGGGAGGGTGGAGGGACAGCACAGGAGAGGAAGGCCCTCTATGAGGTGGATTGATTCAGTGACTAGGATAATCGGGATGGGAGTGTCAGAGACAGTGCAATTGGCACAGGACAGAGCAGAGTTTAGGGCTGTTGTACATAGGGTTGCTATGAGTCACAAGTGACTCGATGGCACATAACAACAACAACAACAACAACAATGGTGCAATGATTGATGACAAGGCTGCTAACAAAAAATCTAACCCATGAGTTGTGTGATGGGAGAAAAGACCTGGTGTGCTGTTCTCTACAGGGAAGTTCTATTCTACCATTCTACCATATAGGGTCACCAGGAGTTGAAATCAGCCTGAGATCACACTAGAACAAGTCAAGTGCTAAAATATATTGTCATTACAGTTTATGCCTGCATTTAATGGTAAATTGTAACTTTTGAAGACTGAGTTTAGTATGGCTAGATGACATTTTCATAACATAATCATACTTATTTAAAATTTCATCATGTTTTTATACAGTTAGTTAATCCATATCTTTGGCCAAAACTTCCTATTTCTCCATATGACTAATTTAAAAATTATATGTATGTTTACCCCAAGAAAATGAGAACTGAGGCACAAATGGATTTGTGCACCAATATTCATAGCAGCGTTATTCACCATCACAAGAACATGGAACCAGCCTAAATGTCCAATCACAATCAAATGAATTGAGAAAACGCGGTATATTCACATGATGGGATTCATGCAGGAGAAATGATTTTGAAAATCACTGTTTAATTTGAGAGGGACTGGAGAAAATAATGTAAAGTGAACTAACTCAGTCCCATAAGGACAAACGCTATATAAGACCATTATTGTAGAAGTAGGAAGATAACTAGTAAAATGAATCTGAAGATCCAAGGTGGGAAGGATGGGAGCAGAGAGGTGAGGATTGGCAGGTTGGGGGTAATCATAGGGTTACACAGTTTGAAGGGTAGAGGGAGGAGTGGAAAAAGGAAATGAGAAGGATCTGGTGTGAAAAAAAATGTATACAAACTTTGTAAGCAAACCAGTATAAAATGAAAATTTTATTTAAAAAAATTATATAAGTATGCAAGCTCTGGTGACCTCGTGCCAAGAAGCTGCACTGCAACCCTGAAGGCACATGGTTTGAGGCCACTAGCTGCTCCGTGGAAGAAAAATGGGCAATCTCTTCCCATGTGATTAACTGCTTCTGAAAATCCACTGGAAGTCAGCTATGAGTTGATTCTCACTCGACGGTTCACAACAATATGTACATTTGTATGAATTTCAATTGTCTGCATAACATATATTGAGAAGAGAGAGAGAGAGAGAGAGAGAAGTGTGTGTGTGTGTGTGTGTGTGTGTTTTCTTAAAAGAAATAAGTTGTTTTTGAGCATTAACCAACAAAGAAGCTCTTCATATTTCTCTCTTCCCAACACATTCCTATCACATTTTCACATTATTTTTTTTCTACTTCTCCCTTCTAAACCTATGGGGCACTTGCAGTCATGGATAATTGCTTCAAAGATGAAATAATTTCTCAGGAATGATAGTCCAAGTCGTTTTGCTCCAGTGACTATGCCGTTGACTCATTACCATGAAGCTAAGTACTACAATTTTGTGTCTTGCTAGTTCCCTAACAGTCAATTTGAAATTAGCTGTTGTTGACAGGAATGTGATTTTGACTAATAAAAGAAACATTTGAAGAAAGAAGAACTTAATAAATATAGAATTATATTTAATAAGAGAAGGTTTACATGTAGAATATTTTATGTAATTCATGCTTTTAGTCAAAATAATCAGTGTTGGTGCTTATTTTCATTTTTACCCAAATTAGTGATTTAAAGTCCTAATTTTATGCTCACCTCAAAATAAAGAAAAAGGTATTACACTGAGTTGTAGGTTTTAAAAATGGAGAACACTCATTAAAGATATAAACTGATTGGTTTAACTATTTAGGATAATGTTTTCAAGACTAAGATGATATCAGAAGCTAATAATTTGTTGTTGCTGCTGTTATTGTTGTTAAGTGCTGTAGGGTCGTTGACAACTCATAGTGACCCTATGAATGAAAGACCTGAACGTTTGTGTAACTTTCATCATTTCTCCACGTTCATAGTTTCCGGAAGAAAGCTATTTCAGATGTGAATGCTACTCCTGCTTGCATGCTTGTTTTAATCAGAGAGCTCCCCAAACACTGTCTACCATGGGTACCTATTATTGCATTTGACACATCGGTGTCGTAGTCTTTTTAATTTAAATTCCTGCTGGGCTACAATCCAGAAGACATATAGCTTGGATGCACCAGCTGCTTCACAAGAGAAGGATAAGCATCTCCTCCCCTGCGATTGGCTGCTTCCAAAAAACTGCTGTGGTCTCAGCTAAGAGTCAGTTCCAACTTGAAGGCAAAAAAAATAACACACACATATTTAAGTTATAAATTTTGACCGTGAGGATAACAACCTGGCAAACTGACTGGAAAAGATCCATAATTTGTTTCCATTCCAAAAAAAGGTGACCCAACAGAACACAGAAATTCTCAAACAATAGCATTAATATTAATATCACATACATCTTTTGTTTTCTTAGCTACTGATACCAAGAGTGTTGATTGTGGAGCCAAGCAAACTATAGCTATCACATGCAAGCAAGATCCTGCTGACAACTATTCAAAACCTACTGAAACAGCATATCAACAGAGAACTTCCAGATGTGCAGGCTGAGTTAGAAGAGGCTGTGTTGATTGTGGAGTCTAACAAACTAAAGCTCAATCTCTTCACCATCTATCATGACGCTGACAATCAGCATCTTTGTTTGAAAATCTTTGCTTTCTTGATGCTGATCTTCAGTCCATATTGATGGATACTGGCAGAAAGCAGAGAGTACTGGAAGAACGTCTAACAGTGTTTCATTAACTACGCAAGAAGGCATTTGATTTTGTGGATCACAACAAACTGTGACTAACTATAAGAATCATGGGAATTCTAGATCACTTGCTTGTCCTTATGCAAAACCTATACTTGGAAGAGGAGACCGTTGACAGAACAGAGTAAGGAGACACTGCATGGTTCAAAACCAGGAAGGGTGTATGCCAGGGATATATTCTGCCTCCATAACTTTTCAGTATATATGCAAAACAGATCATCCGAGAGGCTTGGTTGTATGAGGAGGAATGTGGTATCAGGATTGGAGGAAGATTCATCAGCAACCTACATTATGCAGATGACACAACCCTGCTTGCCAAAACTGAGAGTCTGAGGTATTTACTGCAGAAGATATGGATTGAAGCTCAACATCAAGAAAACAAAGATTCTCAACACTGGGCTGATTAGCAGCATCATGATAAATAGTGAAGAAATTAAGATTGTTAACAACTTCCGTTTGCTTGGATCCACAATCAATACTATTGGTATAGCATCCAGGAAACAAAAATATTAATTTTATTGGGAAAATCTACAGTCAAGGACCTCTCCAGAGTACTAAAGAGCAACAATATCAGTCTGGAAACTAAAGTGTGCCTGATATAGGCCATGTTCTTTGCAATTACTTGCTATGCAACAGAAAGTTGGAAAATGACTAGGGATGATGGAAGGAGAATTGATGCCTTTGAGCTGTGCTGCTGGAGAGGAGTACTGAATATACCATGGAATGGTAGGAGAACAAACAGGTTTGTCCTGGAGAGGGTGAAGCCAGACAACTTCTTTGAAGGCAAGGATTCAGAAGCTTTGTCTGACATACTTTGGGCATGTTGCAAGCAGGGACAAATCTATCATGCTTCAAAGAGTAGAGGGACAGTGCAAGAGAGAAAGACCCTGGATGAGATGAATTGACTCAATGACTGAGATAATGGTGGTGGCTGTATCAGAAACAATAAGGTTGGGTAAACATCGAACACAATTCAGAACTGTTGTACATAAGATCAACTATGAGTTACAAATTACTAAAGGCACTAGACAATTTAACAGAAACATATTTAATTTCAATTTTAATTAATTTAATAAAATAATTTATCAGCACTCAATTATTAATGATTTGTAGGCTACCATCAAAGCTGTCATGTTGTTGTGGATTGCCGTTGAGTTGAGGTCAACTCATAATGACTCTATGAACAGAAGATCTAATGTCTTTCCATAGCTATCTTTGTTTCTCCAAGTTCATAGAATTTCTAGAGGCATGTGGTTTAGGAAGTGTATGCCACCCACTTCTGCTTCCCAACCTGTTTTGCAACTGGGAGCTCCACCAAACACTGTCCACAATGGGAAACCATTCTGGTCTTTGATATCCCCTTGGCATAAAGTTCAGCATCATAGCAAACCCGGGTTACCTCATATAGCACCTTGACAAAGAGTAATGTACAAAGTGGAAGAATGTTCCTCCAAGATATAACTGGCATAGTATTTAACATATCCTGCTCCATAGTTTTAAATTGGGAAGGGTGTAATTCAGAGGTATGTCCTATGTCTATGGCTTTTCAATCTATATGCAGAACAGATTATCTGGGAGGCTGGGCTCTATGAGGAGAGATGTGGTATTAGGATTAGAGGAAGACTCATCAACAATCTGCATCATGCAGATGACACAACCTTTCCTGCTGAAACTGAGTAGGACTTGAAGCACTTGCTGCAGAAGGTCAAGGACTACAGCCTTCAATATGGATTGAGCCTCAATATCAAGAAAACAAAGATTCTCACTACTGGGCTGAGTGACATTATCAGATACATGGTGAAGAGATTGAGTTGATAACAGCTTCAGTTTGCTTGGCTCCACAATCAACACTTGGCACCAGCACCCAGGAAATTAACAGATGAATTGCATTGGAACGTCTGCTGTCAAAGACCTGTCTAAAGTACTGAAGAGCAATGATGTTACTCTGGAGACTAAGGTGTCCCTGGTACAGGCCATGGTATTGCAATTACTTGCTATGCATCAAAGACCTAGACCACGATTAGGGATAATAGAAGAATTGTTGCTTTTGAGCTGTGGTGCCAGATAAGATTACTGAATATACTATATGGCCTGCTAGAAGAACAATCAGGTTCATCTTAGAGAGGGTAAAACCAGGTGGATCATTAGAAGCAAGGATTCTGAAGTTCTGCCTGGCATACTTTGAACATGTTGCAAGCAGGATCAGTCCTTAAAGAGGGATGTCACGCTTGGAAGGGTGGATGGACAGCGCAAGAGAGGAAGACCTTGGATGAGATGGATTGATTCAGTGACTGGGATAATGGTGGTGGGTGTGTCAGAGACGAAGAGGTTGGATAAAATTAGAACAGGGTTCAGAACTGTTCTACATAAGATTTCTATGAGTTGCAAGTAACTCAAAGGCACTTAATAACAACATATTTTAGTTTATTTAATAAAATAATTTATTAGCACTCAATTATTAGTGATTTGCAACAAAAACTCGCATGGTATGTAACATATCCTGCTGCTAATCAAATTGTCAGGAGTTTGAATCTATCAGTCACGCAATGGGAAAAAGTTGGCTAGTTTCTTCCATGAAAGAAAGATGGGCAATCTCTCCATGGGAAAAACCTATAAAGTGTCACTTTGAGTCAAAACCAACTTTACCACAGTAAGTTATAAGTAATTTAATTTATTTTATTAAAATTAGTTTTCATCATGCCACCATTTTAAAAATAAGTGTGTGCCGTAACATTGCAAAATTATATTCAATGCTTAACTTTTAAATCAAATTTACAAGAAAATTCACAATAATGATATATTTCACAAATGTTTTGCCATAATAACATAATTTATTGACACATTTCTGTCCACTATTTGAAATATCTGAAGTCACTGAAGCATTATCTTTCACACTGCTTCACTTATAGCTGTTGCCGTCTGCCACTGAGTTGGGGCTAGCTCGTGGCATCCCTGTGTGTAATAGAATGAGATGCAGTCCTACACCCTCCCTACCATTGTTGACTGGTTTGAAAATAACTGGTCCATTTCCTGTAACTATATAAAAATAGTTTTCTTTACTTACCTTTTAGTAGTCAATCAGAAGTTCTTTGTTTGTAATTGTTGTCTATAATGTGACTGCTATAGCTAATACTGCTGGTATTTAAAACATCAGTGGCAATGTTTTCATCATTTTGACAATATACTATGCTCCCTAGTAGTGCAAAGTGACAGATTTCGCTTGTAGCATTCCCATAGAAACATTAAGTTTAAATAAAAAATAATTTATGAGAGCAGCCACTTAATTCAAATAAAACCTGCATTCAGGATTAACAAAGAACTATATCTGCAGCTGCATATATTAAATTACTATTTAGGCATAAACCAGATGTCTTAAATTGCATCTATTTCTATTAACATACATTCCTTTATCAGTAATTACTGATGTTTCTTTCTCAAACTTGTGTCTTCTGGTTTCCAGGCTGTTCGTGAACTCTTTCTGTGACACTTGATTTATGCTAACATATACAGTATTTATTCAAATTTGATGTTTACCATAACATTTCTTGATGTTATTTTATGCTGTTGATTTGGAACTGACTCATAGGTGACTCTCTGAGTCACCTATGGGCTTTCAGATATTGTTAATCTCAAAAAAGGAGATTGCTCTTCTTTCTTTCAAGGAACAGTTGATGGATTTGATCTGTCTGCCACTGGCTTGGAGCACAATTCTTTATCCACCAAGCTACCAAATGTATTTCTAGAGAAACACATATATAGTCTTTAATTTTTTACCAAATATCCACTATACTTTTACTCTCTCTGCCTTATATGTATACTGTAAATTTTTAAATCAAACAATTTTATTGTGAGATTATAACATGTATACTTATTATTTTTCATTAAGATACTTAAAGTGGCATGTTGGCTAACAGTTGATATTTCTTAAAATAACCTTATCATTTAGGTAAAAAGGCTTATTCCGATAAGCTGGTAAGTCAGTAATTGAAATGTCTCATATGTACCTCTGGGAACATGTATGGTTTATTACTCATGATAGACACAGTTCACACCACAATTCCCCCAGGTACCATGTATGAGATCATAAGTACACCTGTGAATTCAGTGGGTTACATGATAGGAGTGGAATTTCAAATTAGGAGAATGTGCTCTTTTATCGGAACACCTGATGACTAGTTAACTTTCTCCTGCAAAGAAAGGTTATTCATTAACTGGAAAAGTAATCATATCTTCTCCTGGGAATGTAGAAAAGATATTTCAAACTTTATTACTTTTAAAGTTAACATATTTCCTTCAGGGAAGCAAGGAGACTTTATAATTCTGGAATATTTCCAGAGAAAAAGATTGAGTCATATATGTGCCATTCAATCATTTATAAGTGAAGTTTGGAGAAAAATTTACTCAGAAGATTTAGAATGTGATAAATCTCGGGATAATTGTCTTCCTGTATGGGCATAGATCATGTTCAGAAGAGCGCCAATCTTGATTGAGCAATCTTGATTAATGGATAAGCACAGTGGGAAATAGGAACAAAAATCTGAGCACCTCTGGGTGGGAGAATGGATGGGGGATGCTGTCTCTTCCCTAATCAGTCTCTCTTCAGGGAGAGTACTCCAAAAGTAGAACAATTATGTTAGACGGATCTTGACTGAAAGCAGGGAATACCAGAGGAATGTCTATCTGTGTTTCATTGACTATGCAAAGGCTTTTGACTGTATGGATCACAACAAACTGTGGCTGACTCTGAGAAGAATGGGAATCCCAGAACACTTGATTGTGTTAATGCGAAACCTATACTTGAAATAAGAGGCAGTCGTCAGAACAGAGCAAGGAAACACTGCATGGTTCAAAATTGGGAAGGGTGTACGCCAGGGATGTGTCCTGTCTCCATACCTTTTCAACCTGCATGCAGAAGAGATCATCCGAGAGGCTAGGCTCTATGACGAGAAATGTAGGGTCAGGATTGGTGGAAGATCTATCAACAATCTACGTTATGCAGATGACACAGCCCTGCTTGCTGAAAATGAGGAGACCTGAAGCGCTTGCTGCAGAGGGTCAAGGACTGTAGCCTGCAATATGGATGGAGGCTCAATGTCAAGAAGACAAAGATTCTCACCACTGGACCAATTGGCAGCATCAAGGTGGATGGTGAAGAGGCTGAGATTGTTCACATCTTTAGTCTACTTGGCTCCACAATCAACACTCTTGGCACCAGCAGCCAGGAAATTAAAAGACATATTGTGATGGGAGAGTCTTCTGTTAGGGATCTCTCTATAACTGAATGTGATCAATTAGTTGTGGCCTCCACTGCACTCAGACCAGCCAGGGATCTCTCTAAAGTACTGAAGAGCAATGGTGTCTCTCTGGAGACTAAGATGCGTCTGATACAGGCCATGGTCTTTGCAATCACATGTTATGCGTCAGAGAGTTGGACAATGACTAGGGAAGATAGAAGGAGAATTGATGCCTTTGAGCTTTGGTATTGGACAAGAGTATTGAGGGTACCATGGACTGCTAAGAAAACAAACAGGTTCATTCTGGAGATTCTGAGGCTTCGTCTGACATACTTTGGTCATGTTATGAGGAGAGACCGGTCCTTAGAGAAGGACATCATGCTTGGGATGGTGGAGGGCAGGCGCAAGGAGGGGAAGGCCCTCTGTGAGGTGGATTGATTCAGTGACTGGGGTAATTGGGATGAGTGTGTTGGAGACAATGAGATTGGCACAGGACAGAGCAGAGTTTAGGACTGTTGTACATAGTGTCACTATGAGTCGCAAGTGACTCGATGGCATTTAACAACAACAACAGGATTCTTCAGTCATTTTTCCTAGCTAGAGTGGGTGAAGGATGTCTTTTCCTTGTTAGATTTGCAGAGTCACCCCGTCCACAGAGCGTAGTTGTTTAAGGCTTTGAAATGAACTTCATAGTAAAGATGATTGCTGAAGAATGAAGAATGAGTTATTGAAAACATAATAAGTCTATGTCACAAATTATATCTATTACTGTGGTGGTTAGGTTACATCTAGTCTATTTCAACCATACAATCTAAGGAGGTAGATAATTGTGAAACAATGAATGATTATTTTTTTTTTTTAGTGAACTGGGGATGTGGGAAGGGAGGCCGAGCGGGTAAAATGTGCAACAATGAATGAACAAAAATCTAACTTTTCTGTAACTGTTCATTAAAATAAAATTTCATTTTTAAAAAAGCAGTGCAGAAATGTTTCATCAGGTTTTGGAGACTGTAACATATGGGACCATATTGCAAGATGTTTTCCACAACAGAAGGGCTGATGGGCTCTAACCTGTGATGTTTGGGTTATCAGTTAACCATTATATTACCACTGTTCTGTCATTAAGGCTCTACACAAATATTTTAATGAAGTGAAAAAATACAAGAATTTCATAACATTTCTATTATTCAATGTCTAAAACATCAATTCCACTAAGGGGAATTTGGCCTCTTGTCTGTCTGAACTTGTTACCCTAAGTTTTACAGAGGGAACTTAGTCCTTACCTCTGGTGTAGTAGTAGTTTACACCTCTCTGGTGGTTTGCATCTAATAGCTGTCTCCCTCTGTGTGATTGACAATATGGAAACCCAATGGAGGATCAGCTATGAGTCAGTTCTGACTTGATGACCATTAAAGAAAATTATAGGGAAAAGTTATATATCAAAGTTTCACCTCCTGATCCATACTACTTGACTTGTAAATGGAATTTTACTTTTGGGCATGAATCATCTACTTCAAAGATCTAGTAGTTACAAGGTGTTTCATACATTCCTATTACATTTACAAATTACAGGTAATGATGAAGTCAGGATATTTTCAATGATAAAGTTTCTCTTATTTTTAAAATATGTAATCATGAGTCATTTGCCAGTGAAACTCTAAGCTATGAGACATCTTTAATGATACATCTTCAGCGTAGGATAGTATGGAAACTTTGAGACAGTAAAGTCTTTATGAAGTCACTTTTATGGGATTTTTCTTTACCTCGTAGTCTGTCTTGGATAGTTAATATAACTTGGATAGTAAAATATAACTTAACTTAAATGGTAAACACACATGCATACATACACATACAGATACATTTTCTAAAATTGGAAAATATTTTTAAAATAATATTTTCCTATAATTTATTCTCAAAATTTCAGCTCTAAATTGTTTTAATCATTAATTTATGAGATCATATCTTGGTTTACTTTTTTATTATTTTTAAATGAAAGTTTACAAATTACATGTCTATTTCATAAGCATTGTTTTATAATGTTGATTATAATTGTTATATACAATCAAGTTATTGATGAGCATATATGTATATATCCTATTCTTTTAATACTAGAGAATACATAATTGCACTATTTTGTGATGAAGAATATTAAAAAATAAAACATCTACTGTTTTCCATATCTTCTCCACATTTTCTCAGCTTAGATCATGGGTGCATTTGTGGGTTGAAGGCTGGCTGGGATGAACTTATTGGCTGGTCCATGGTGGAGCTACTTATATATCTAGCAGTTGGCTCTGACATTCCCCAGGATCACCCAAATTCTCCTTCAGGGTTATCTTGAACTACTGATAGATTGTTTAGAGGATAACAAAAAATGTTATCTGCAATGACTCTTCAAGTCTACAGTTGGTATAATCCAACATCATTTCTGTTTCAAAACACAGGTCAAAAGGCCTGAATAATTTTAAAGTGTGAAGACACAAGCCTACCTAAAGAAATGCAATAAAATAAGATAAAGAATTCAAAAGTGACTGTTGTCATCTACAGGGAACTGCCAAAAAGTAATACTGGACTCATAACATGATTTTACATACATAAATGATCTTATATACAGGAGAGAGGGGCTTAATGTTGGTATTAACTGGAGCTTGGCAGTAAAACAGAGAACATCACTAAAAGAGTGTATTAGTCTTTTATTGACTAAATTAAGGGATTCATTTGTGTGAATCAGGACAAATTATGGGTAGTATTAGTAAGGATGGAAATTCCAGAACCCTTAACTGTGTTGGTGCAAATAAATGGATCAAGAAGTAATTGTTCAAACATAGCAAATATATACTATGTGCTTCACAACTGGAAATGGTGTACAACAGAGTTTTATACTTTCAGCTTATTTTTTTAATTCTCGAAAAGTGGTTGATGATGCTTTGCAATTGCTTTGTTGGCAGAGGATAATGAATAGAATATACAATACAAAAAGCAGCAGCCGAGTTTCCTTGGAAGAAGTGTAGTTAGATTATTCCTAAGAAGCAAAGACCATGAGACTTTGTTGCATATACTTTGGATATATTAACATTAAGTGTCACTTTCTAGAGAACTCATCATGCTTAGAAAAGGACAGCAAAAAAGAGGAAGATCCTTAAAGAGATATATTGGAATGGAATAAGAATTGCTGTGTTTTCATTCTGTTGAACGTAAGATTGACCACTATTTGTCAGTGTCAACTAACAAAAGTACCAAGTAGATTGTTGTGTTGGTGTAATGACTCTTATAAACTTGATTCTATCAATTATCTATTGGTGTGTAACAAACCATTAAAAAGCATAATGGCTTAAAATTACACTTTATTTTGCCCAGGAAATTCCGTGTTTTCAGTTTGGGATGTGCTCAGCTGTGCAGTGCTTCTGTTTGGATAACTGACAGTCCACTAAGCAGCTCTGTCTTTGTCAGTTGTATGAGGATACTTCAAGACCAGGTTCTACTTCTAACTGAGCCAAGCCGAATGAGTCCGGTAAAGAGAAGCAATCTTTAGATGACACCAGAACTATCTTAGCAGAATCTTGACTACTACAAACATGTTTTGTTATAGTTGTTTATTTGTTTAAAACCACGCATATTTAGCATTGTGTGTAATGTCTTAAAATGCACTTGGAAGATCTTGAGCTCTCATTGCCTAATAAGTAAAGAATGGCACTGCCCATCCAAAGGCACGTGTTTGAATCCACCAGCTGCTCTGAAAGAGAAGATGGGCATTCTCTTCCCATGCAATTTACAACCTCTGGAAACTCACTAGAGATTCATCTATGATCTGAATCCTCCTCAACAGCCCTAACAGATGATAGTCTACATATCTGGCACACACAAAGATGACCTCATAGATATCTATAGACTAATGCACCCAAAAAAACACAGTATAGCTTCTTCTCCAATGTGCATGGAACATTCTCTAGAATAGATCACATTCTAGGTCACAAGGCAAGCATCAATAGATTCAAAAACATAGAAATAATACAAACCATCTTGTGAGACGATAATGCCACAAAATTAGAAATTAATAA
>NW_006399930.1:167120-178064 GCF_000299155.1 Elephantulus edwardii | reverse complement strand
AAGAAGAACGAACTGGGGATGAGGGTGGAGAAAACAGTGCAACAATGAATGAATGAAAACCCAAAGTCTCTGGAAATGTTCATTCAAACTAATAAAATTTAATTTAAAAAAAGAGCAAAAAAACCCACAAAAAAACCAAAAGATTTTAAGCAGTTTTTAAAACTGAGTGAAATTATTGTTAACACAAGTCTACATATTAGTTCCCCATATAGAATTGTGAGATCTCGGGTGGTCTAGTGGCAAGATGCTGTGTTGCAAACTCCAAGACACATGGTTTGAAGCCACCGGCTGCTCCAGGAGAGAAAGATGAGCAATCTCCTCCCATGCAAATAACTGCCTCTGAAAACCCACTGGAGGGTCAGTTATGTGTAGGTTATGACTCTACAGTACGCCACAACAACACATAGAATTGTACCTGTAAGTAAAGACTTGTGGGAGGAATAGGCTCATATCTACCCAGCTTGCTTCAGTCATTTATAGATCTGGAATATCTTTCTATAAACTCCAGTTATTTCACTTTTCCTGAGATATTTCTTTGGTTAAAAAACTAATTCAAAAGGAATAGCAACTAATCAACAAATCTATGTTATTAGATTTCTTATCATTCTTGAGGACACAGGATTCTCATGGGTTGTGAATTCATTGAATGGCCTATTTTCCATGTGCTAAAGGAGTGAAAGAGTAATTATTCTTTAATAAGACCTTACTGAAGAAGATTTCCATGTCTTTCTGTAGTAGAGCCATTAGGTAAATTCGAACTTGCAGTTTTTAGTTAAATAATTGTGTTTTTGCAGAAATTGAGCCAACTGTCCGGCTCTGGTGAATACATTAGTGTCTCATTGGTGACAACCCACTTGTTAGATGCTGTCAAATTGATTTGAACTCATAGCAATTCCATATGACAGAAGAGAACTACCTCACGGGATTTTCTTAGCTCTAATCTTGTTGGAGGAGTTCTAGTAACACAGTCCGTAGGGAGTTGTTCTACAGCTCACAGGAAATACTGCTCTGGCCATTTGAACTCACCAGTGACTCTAAGGAAGAAAGATGGACAATCACCTCCCATGTAGTTTATAACTTCCAAAAATCCACTGAGGCCTGGCTGTGAGTTGATTTTGTCTTGAAGACAATTAATTATTTTTTCATGTGAGTCTTTAATGAAGCAGATTATCATGTTTTTCTCCCAGGAACCATTAGGTCAGTTCAAACTGCCAGTCTTTAGGTTCTCAGTTTAGTGCTTCACCTTTCACCTCACATGGTTTCACTACCTTCTTGCATTATGTTCCTAAGCAGGATCTCAGCAAATTGGGCAATGTCATCTGCATCAAAGTTCTTTTAAATCCACTATTGTTCACTTCTACTGAAGTGGAGGGGGCAGGCAATCCTGGGGATGTGTGAATGAGATGGAGTCTGATGTCTGCCAATTTATGATGTGAATAGAGGATCTTTAACATTGGTGAACTATGTATGTAAGTGAAAAATCAGGCTCTGTCAATGAAGCATGTCAGCTCAGGAGCACCGAAGGAGTTGAGTCTCACCAGCATCAGATGTTGTACTATTGAATGTACTCTATCTGGGTGAAGAGGAGATCTACTGGCATGTAAAATTCTGACCATACTGGAAGAGCTAGCCCCAAAAGTCAGAACAGAACAGGCAACTAAGTCTCATGCTGATGGCCACCACCAAGGGAAAGAAAATTTCCCCAAGATGTAGTAATAATTTGATCAGAATATTAAAAATTACTATATTCAAAGATATCTATAAAATTTAAAGTCTTAATACATTTTTTTAAAAGGTCTAAAGAATAGATCGAGAGAGAGCTCAATGCTGAGAATTGGAAAACAGTTTAAAAATCCATTGCTTTTGTCAGAGCTGAACTGCACGAGCACTGCTCAATTTATTGTCTTGATTTCAACAACTATAAAATGTTTTAAATAACACAATGCTTATTAAATTTAAAATGCAGATTATTTCTATATATTAAAAAGGAAACTTATTATGTCTGTAAAGACTATGATTATTTGGATGTATCTTTTTTTGAAAATTCTGAAATTATCTTTGAAGTTCTAGGTAGAAGAGGTATGAAAAAAATTAGCCTTAAAAAGAATACGACTAAAAATTAAAATAAACATAGAAAATATGAGATAAATACATGGCTAAATATACTGTTCAAATTGAATCAAACACCAGGAGAAAAAAGGAAAATACATTTATGATAAATTCATTTATCAGAAAAATTTCTTTTTCAATTATTTGAAATTACTGTTTCCATGGTAGAGTATTTTGAAGTATTGCTCAATATTTTTATTTTATTTGGAAGAAAGAAAAAAACAAATCAACAAAAATAAATAACTCCTTAAGAAGTTTTTCATAATCAAAGAGACAATGTTCTTTCCCTTAAATGAATATAACATCCTATTTTGTATTACTCACAGACATTTATAGACAAATCTATTACAATACAATGTAAGTGATTAAAATGAATATGTAATTATTTCTATATTGAAACTTTTATGAATGAAATTATTTTGAAGCTGGCTGTACAATTTTGTGGTTTGGTTTCCATTTAGCAAATATTCCCACTGTTTATAGTATGCCAGAAAAAAGAGAATATTTCGTGAAAGTTTGCAAGAGGGATTAAAATTTTAAGGTTAATCTTTTGAAATGGTAATTTTTTTAAAAAGTCACTTGGGAAAGGTGCATATTTAAAATATAAGAAATAAAATTACTAGTCAGAAACAAAATATATTCCATTCACTAGAAGTTTTTCTTTTGAGTCAAGGACCTTAATCAGAAAAGAATATAAAACTATTAAGAGAACAGCTTTTTTCTTCATAATTTTCTTCATTTATAATACTGAAAACAAATCTAATCATATAAGGAAAGTGAATTTGTCAAAGCATATATTGCTTTTTATCATCATTATAAGGAATGCTACTATGTCATTATCATCATCATGATTATAGTTTTTTCTTCTTTTTTAGTATTTTTTTAATATTTTAAAATTATTTTGAATTATTTTTGCTAGTATATTTTTGGAATTGTCAAAAGTATTAATGTGTCTTTAGTCTTTGATAATTCTCAGAAATAAAACACTGATGTGAAGAAATAGTCAGACGTGAGTGGATTCCTGGATATGTGACAGTCCACAAAACATGGAAAATCTGCCATCATACTGCATGCCACATCCTGTCAGGGTGAGAGTCACACAGAAAGTTCTTCTACGAGCCTGGAGCCCTTCCCAGAAACCAGAGACTACGACCTTCAAAATTTGAACTCATTCTTAAGAGCAGAAGATTTTCAAAGGCAGTAAATCACTTTAAAGGTAGCTGTTCATCTTTCTTAGACGGTGGATTTGAATCATGTACCTTTCAGTTAGCAGTGCAACTTCTTACCACTAAGCCACCAGAGTTCCATCTGGATGATATAAAGGGTTAAAGTGCTTAAGTACTAATTAGTATTTTGGAGATTGCGGTCATGCAGAAATGACTTGGTCTAAAGAATCACATCTCTCCCATAAACAGAATATACCTTTTCACTTGGTGGCGTAGGAAGGTCCAAGCAGTCTTACTGACAAATCTATTCTTTTTATAAGATCTGATGTTTTCATTTTAACTTTTATGAATTTTAAAACATTTATTTTTTCCCATTATAAGCTTAACTATCTTTGTTTTCATGTGTTAAATATTAGCAGCCCAGATGTTTGTATTGATTGACAAAAGCCTAATTTTGTTTTCCTGTCACAGTTTCTGAGCCCACCCAAGTGCACAACAATCCATCAACGCAAGAAGAACTGAACTTTTGTGGACCAGACAATTTGGAATTGATTTAGCTCTTCCTAGATCCAAGTTGATTTGTCTTCCACTTGGCCTGTTTAACTCATGAACTAGGTCTGTGATTCACAGTCATTTGCTAGTCTGACACTAGTTTGAACTTGGAATTTTTTTTTTCCATTAGGGATTTATAGAAAATAAGAAAAAATGTAAGAAAGCTATTAAGAATCTTAAAATTGATGTCACAGTTTCTACTGCAGCAAATAGTTAATTTTTCAAGCTTTGTAAATTACAAGTTTTTGTCCATGGCCATCAAGCCAGGATATTTTTCTAATATTATCTTCCTTGCTTCTTTACTTTTGGCAAGACTTACCAAAAGACAAGACTTACATGTCATGAATTTCCTCAATGTGGGTGGAATGGTTAAAGCAGTAACTCCCATTTGCCGTCTTTCCTAGTTTCTGAAGAGTTTGTGTCAACGCAACATCCCTAGGGCTTACAGGAAAACCCCAGTCTGTTCGGAAGGTGCTGTGAGCCAGCGCCTATGAACTTGTGGCCCAACCGCAGGCAATCAGGAAGTCCTGAGTTAGAGCCCAGAAGCTTCTGGGGCTCATTGAGTGAGCAAGTTTCTTAACATGTGTCTGTCTTTCATTTTCCAGTTGTAAAATGGGAAAAGAAAATATTTGCTCATTCATGTTAGGTAGTTTCTTCCTACCAAACTCTGCATTAGTTTCCATGTATGTTTATTTTCTCTTTTTGTGTTACTATTCTTTGCTTAAACAAAAATGAATAAATCTAAGGAGATATGGATGGTGATTTTACTTATGAGAAGTTGTCATATAAAATTGCAGCAATTTTAAAAGAACTAAATGAAATCAAGTACTTAGAAATTAATTTGTCGTTGCTGTTGTGTACTATCCATTCAGAAACCACTCACTGCTGACCCTCCAGTGGGTTTTCAAAGTCGAAAACAGCACAGAACAAGATTGCCCAGCTTTCTCCCAAAGAGTAGCTTGTTGATCCAAACTAGTGCCTTTGGTTTGGCCGCACAGCTCTTTACCACTAAGACAGCAGAGCTCCCTAGAAGTACATGTGCACAAGCTAATTTGGATTGCATTATAATGTCGATAGGCTATGCATTACATTGCCAATTGTGATATTAAGCTAATAAAGACAGAATTTTTTTTCAGGTCTAGCATATCCCTAGAATTTAGTACAGTGGCTAAAATATAGTAGGAGGTGCACAAGAAACACTGGATGAATGAATGAGTAAATAAATGAATAAATGACCAATAAAACAATGTTTTGAAAAAAGTACAGGAATGACAGCAATTATCTGTTTTGAGTGCTTTTTTGGATGTTGTTTTAGTATGTATTTGGTGTTATTAGTTGGATGCAACTTTGTATACAGAAAAATGCAGTATCGCCCATTCCTACTCCATCTTTGCTATTAATAGCATGCTTATTTGTTACAGAAACTGTATATTTTCAGTGTCTTCCAACCAGCATTCTCATATCCTAGCAATATTTTCATGTAATCCATAGAGTTTTCATTTGCTAAGTTTAGGAAGTAAATCACCACAATTCTCTAGCCTGTCTGAGTCTAGAATCTCCACTGAATCTCATCCATGCTGATATTTGAAAGATTGTGCACTTCCAGGGTAATATCCATGGCATAAGCCTCCACAGTCTGACAAACAGACAGGCGAGTGATAATGTATATAATATTCTTTATTTCTTAACTTAAAAAGTTAGGTCTGTGTCAAGGAACTCTGGTGGTAAAGTACTTTGCACATTGAGCTAGTAATAAGAGAAAAGGAAGATATTCTTGCAAAGGAGAGAAAACAGTTTAACAACAATCTGTGAAGGAATTCTTCTCCAGTTAAAATAGGTATTGTTGAATTTTTAAAATAAAGAAAATTTACATAGCTGACTCCTGGATTTTTAAATTTTTCAATCAATTTTTGTGGAGTCAGAAAGTAGTAAGTAGAACAATCGAATCAAGTGAAAAACTGAGAAAATAATGACAATAGAGAAAGCTGACAGGAAAAGACTGAAAATAGAAAAATATACATGCATTTTTTTATTTTGCTTTATCTTTCTTTTCAAATGTCTAAAAATAAAAAATCAACAAATTTTAAGGGGTGATTTAAGTTGAATTAAGAAACTATTTGTTCATCCTATCATGCTGAAAATGTGTTTGCCAAATGAGTGTTTAATAGATTGTGCTAGAATTTAAGAATTTATATAACTAACAATGACTGCTTCATTAAAAATAATTATCATTCTGTGAAATATAGCCAAAAATGAAAAACCAGGAAAGGATAAAATTGATGAATGGGACCTTTGAAAGGTTAAATCCCTGTGTCAATAAAAAATGTTTTTCAATAGACTAAAAAGAAAAACCTACTGACAAGGAAAAAACATTTGACAGTACCATTTCAGAAAAGGGTCTTATAACAAAAGTTTACAAAATCCCACAGAGCCCTGGCAAGAGATAAACTGATAACCGAATTACAAAATGGGCAAAAGACATGGAAAGACTATTCACAAGGAAGGCATTTGGATAGCCAACAGATCCATGAAGAAATGTTCCAGGTCACTAGTAATAATAGAGATGCAAATCAAAACCACAATGAAACACCATCTTACCCCAGTAACAGTGGCAAAGTCTAACAGCACAAAAAGGAATAATGTTGGAGAGGATATGGAGAGATAGGAACTCTCCCCTGTTGGTGGTATTCTAAAACAGTACAACCACTGTGCAAAGCACTTTGTTACTCCTCAAAAAGTTGAACATAGAAACTCCATATGACCTCGCTATTCCACTCCTAGGACTATACCTCAAGGAAATCAGAATTGAGACACAAATGGGGATTTGTACACCAATATTCGTAACAATGCTCTTCACAACTCAAGAAGAGAGAAATAGCCCAGATGTCCAACCACACACAAATAGATGGAGAAATTGTGGTACATTCATATGATGGAATACTATGCAGCACTCAGGATCAATGTTTTTAAAAAATGGTACATAACTTTGGAGAGGCTGGAGGGCACTACGCTGGGTGAACTAACTCAGTCTCATAGAGATAAATATTGCATAGGACTATTATTGTAAAAACAGAAGGACAACTAGTAAAATTTGCTTGGTAACCTAAAGGGGGAAGGGGAGGGAACAGAGGGGTGGACACAGGGGAAATCATAGGGCTGTATAATTTGGTGTGTGGTGGGAGGGTTTGGTAAAAGAAATGGGAAAGATCCAGTCGGAATCTGGAAAGACAGGATAATGGTGGGAATGTTTCAATGGTGATTGATTTTTAAAAACATAATTAATGTATGAAACACAATGAGAATGAAGGATAGTGTGAAACAAAATGTATTTAAACTTTGAAAGACAGGATAATGGTGGGAATGTTTCAATGGTGATTGATTTTTAAAAACATAATTAATGTATGAAACACAATGAGAATGAAGGATAGTGTGAAACAAAATGTATTTAAACTTTGTATGCAAACCAATGTTATATTAAAAAAAAAAAGTAACTACCACAACATAAAGTATTTAGGTTATATAATGTTACCATTATTGAGTTTGGCTGTGGTTGTCAGATTCAAATTCACATTGTCTCTGACTTTGCACCTAAATCCTTGGCACCTAAATTAACAACTCACTCTCTCATCAGAGCCAGTATTATAGACTGAAATATAGCTAATCCAGTAAGACATAAAATGAAAGCATACCATTTAATAAGAAGTGCTTGTCACGTGAGAAGTACAATGAGTTGTTCCTGACTCATGGTGACCTTATGTACAGAGAATAAAACTCTATTCAGTCTTTTATAGTCTTCATAATTACTGCTGTGTTTGACCACATTGTTACAGCTACTATATCAATCTATCTGGCTAAGTTTATTTCTTTTCTTCCTCTGACTCTCTTTTTTACCAAGCATGAAGTCCTTCTCTAAGGACTTGTCCATTCTGATTATATGTCCAAAATAAATATATGATGATGTCTCAGCATTATGCTTCTAAGGAGCTTTCTGGCTGTATTTTTTAAATCATTTTGGGCAAACAAAAGCAAATTCCAGAATTTGATGGGAATAGAGTGAGGGTGAAGGAATTAGGAACAATCCAGTGGAGACTTGAACAGATGGGGTAATGGTCGGTATGTATCAGTGATGATTAATTTTATAAAGTATAACATATGAGAATGATCATATGGAATACAATGTGGATGAACGAGTGTGTGAAATACATGTATACAAATGAAACACAGTATATACGAATTTTGTATTGTTGATTATCCTCTAGCCCAGTACAACTCATAGTGAGCCTATAAACAAAAGGCCTGAAGCCTTTCTATAACTATCATCATTTATCAAAGTTAAAAGAATTTCCAGAGGCATGTTTTTTAGAAAGTGGATACCACTCCTGCTTCTGAATTTTGTATGAAGGCCAATATAAAATGAAAATAATTTCTTTAAAATCCTGATATATTAAATTGCTTTCCACTGATAGCAACCCTATAGGACAGCGTAGAATTGCCTCATAGGAATTTTAAGGCTGTATATCTTTTCAGAAACAGACTGTCACAGGGTTCTCTAGCAGAGTGAATGTTGGTTTCAAATCTTCATACTTTTTGTATGTCGTTGTTGTTGTTCTTGTTGTGTGCCATCGAGTCACTTGCGACTCATAGCAACCCTATGTACAACATCCCTAAATTCTGCTCTGTCCTGTGCCAATTGCACCATCTCCGACATACCCATTCCGAGTATCCCAGTAGCTGAATTAATCCACCTCATAGAGGGCCTTCCCCTTCTGCTCTGCCCCTCCACCCTACCAAGCATGATGTCCTTCTCCAAGGACCTGTCCCTCCTCACAACATGTCCAAAGTATGTTAAACGGAGCCTTACAATCCTTGCCTCGAAGGAGCAGCCCGGTTTGACCCTTTCCAGGATGAATCTGTTTGTTTATCTAGCAGTCCGTGGTACCCTCAATACAGCTCAAAGCCATCAATTCTCCTTCTATCCTCCTTAGTCATTGTCCAACTCTCTGATGCATAACAAAGACTATGGCCTGTATCAGATGCACCTTAGTCTCCAAGAGACACCATTGTTCTTCAGTACCCTGGAGAGGTCCCTAACAGCAGGCTTTTCCATGGCAATACTTCTAATTTCCTAGTGATGCTGAGAGTGTTGACTGTGGAGCCAAGCAAACTGAAGCTGTAAACAATCTCAATCTCTTCACCATCCATTCTGATGCTGCCAATTGGTCAAGTAGTGAGAATCTTTGTCTTCTTGACATTGAACCTCATCCATATTGGAGGCTTCAGTCCCTGACCCTCTGCAAACAGCGCTTCAGGTCCTCCTCAGTTTCAGCAAGCAGGGTTGTATCATCTGCATATCGCAGATTGTTGATAGATCTTCTACCAATCTTGACCCCACATTTCTCCTCATAGAGCCCGGTCTCCCAGATAATCTGTTCTGCTTACAGGTTGAAAAGGTATGGACACAGGACACATTCCTGGTGTACACCCTTCCCAATTTTGAGTGCCTTAATCACTGTGACACCAGCACTCTTGCTTTGGTTGACCATATAGACTGTAGCATGTTAAGCTGTTAACCAAATAACCAAAAGGTTCTAGTAGTTCAAATTCACTAGTATCACTTTGAGAGAAACATAAGCAGTGTTCTCCTGTTAGGATTTATAGTCTTTGAAGCTCCAGAAGGGTCAATATGCATTGCAATCAACTTTGTAGAAGTGAATGCATTGATTTTGTTTGGGCTGAATTGGGTTAGCTTGGGTTTTATTTTATAACATTGCAAAGAAAAAATGCTCTTTGGTGTACTTATGTTTTAGAGATGCTATAGAAGTGAACATATCTATAGACATTTGCTCTGAATGTAAGTAGCTTCTAAAAAATATCCAGTTTCTCGAAAATTTCTTTCTGCACTTTGGGGTTTTTTAACATCTTTTGAATATATATAGGAGAAAGCTTATACTTGGCACTAATATATTAACACTCCACCTCACCAGCTAACATTCTTTTTCATAATGAGAATGGAAGCCAAGAAACATTGACTCATTGAAGTAGTTTTCTATTACTTCCCTAACACATAATCAGATCCTTTGAACTGTAAATCTAAAACTGCTTAAAACCTTTTTAATGTTGTTTGAGTGAAAATTTACAGAACAAATTTGTTTTCCATGCAATCACTTAAACTCATTTTGTTTTTTCACATTAATTACATTCATCACATTATAAGAGCACATTTCTACTTTTTCTCTGTTGCTCTTGTCTCTATTCATCCAATCATATGCTTTCTTACTGCCTTCATACAGCAATCTAGGGAAATGCTGCTCTTTGGATGTTATAAGTTATTTTGTTGTTATGTGCCATCTAGTTGCCTGCGATCTATAGTGACCCTATGTACAACAGCTCTGAACCCTGCCCTAGCCTGAGCCAATCTCACTGACTCTGACACACCTAATCCCATTGCCCCAGTTGTCCTGACAATCTGTTTCATCCAGGGTCTTCTTCTCCTGCACTGTCGCTCCATCCTTCCAAGCATGATGTTCTTCTTGAAGGACTTGTCCTTTCTGGCCATGTGCCTAACATATGTGAGACAGAGCTTAAAAATCCTAGCTTTCAAGGGGAAACTTGGTTTCACCCTCTCCTAAACAGACAGACCTATTTGTTCTCTTGGCTGTCCATTTTATGCTTAATATTCTTCCATAGAAACACTAGACAGACAGACCTATTTGTTCTCTTGGCTGTCCATTTTATGCTTAATATTCTTCCCTAGAAACACAGCATCAATTCTTCTGCCATCATTAATCATTGTCCAGCTCTCTGATATTGTTGTTATGTGCCATCGAGTTGCTGGAGATTCATAGCGACCCTATGTACAACAGCACTAAACCCTGCTCTATTTTGTGCCAATTGCACTGCCTCTGACACACCCATCCCGATTACCCCAGTCACTGAATCAATCCCCTTCTGCGCTGTCCCTCTACCCTCCTAGGGATGATGCCCCTCTCCAAAGGCAGGTCCCTCCTTACAACATGTCCAAAGTATGTTAGATGGAGCCTCAGAATCCTTGCCTCCAAGGAGCAGCCTGGTTTAACCCTCTCAAGGATGAATCTGATTGTTCTCTAAGCAGTCCATG
>NW_006399930.1:153568-167020 GCF_000299155.1 Elephantulus edwardii | reverse complement strand
TCCTCCTTAGTCATTGTCCAACTCTCTGATGTATAACAAGTGATTGCAAAGACCATGACCTGTATCAGATGCACCTTAGTTTCCAGAGTGACACCATTGCTCTTCAGTACATTGGAATGGTCCCTAACAGCAAATTTTCCCATTGCAATACATCTATTAATTTCCTAGATGTCAAGAGTGTTGACTGTGGAGCCAAGCAAACTAAAGCTGTGAAACAATTTCAATCTCTTCACTATCCATCTTGATGCTGCCAATTGGTCCAGTGGTGAGAATCTTTGTCTTCTTGATATTGAGCCTCAATCTACATTGATGGTTGCAGTCCTTGACCCTCTGCAGCAATCGCTTCAGATCCTCCTCAGTTTCAGCGAGCAGGGTTGTGTCATCTGCATAACACTGATTGTTGATAGATCTTCCACCAATCTTGACCCCACACTTCTCATTGAGCCCAGCCTCCCGTATAATCTGCTCTACATACAGATTGAAAAGGTATAGAGACAGGAAACATCCCTGGCATACACCCTTCCCAATTTTGAACCATGCAGTGTTTCCTTGCTCTGTCCTGAGGACTGCCCCTTGGTCCAAGTATAGGTTTCGCATTAGCACGATCAGGTGTTCTGGGATTCCCATTCTTCTCAGAGTCAGCCACAGTTTGTTATAATCCACACAGTCAAACGCCTCTGCACAATCAATGAAACACAGATAGACATTCCTCTAGAATTCCCTGCTTTCAGCTAATCTTCATCTAACATCAGCTACAATATCCCTAGTACCATGACCCCTTCTAAACCCAGCCTGGACTTTTGGCAGTTCTCTGAAGTTGTGCTGTTCTAGCCGTTTTAAGTAATCTTCAGTAGAATCCTGCTTGCATGTGAAATTAATGATATTGTTCTATTGTTTCTGCACTCTGTTGGGTCACCCTTTTTTGGGATGGGAACAAATATAGATCTCTTCCAGTCAGGTGGCCAAGTGGTTGTTCTCCAGATTTCTTGGCACAACTTGGTGAGTACATCCAGGGCAACATGTGTTAGCTGAAATATGTCAATTGGTATACCATCTATTCTGGGGGCCTTGTTTTTTGCTATTTCTTTCAAAGCAATTTGAACTTTTTCCTTCATCACCATAGGCTCTTACTCATATGTGATTTCATGAAATTCTTCTGTGTCTGCCAATTCCTTTCAATACAGTGACTCTGTATAATCTTTCCATTTTCTTTAAATATTTTCTGTATCATTTAATACAGATCTTTTAATATATAGAATGTAATTGTGACGATCATGGCCAGCATCAGGCACATCTTAGTTCTAGACCGAAATCATTGCTCCTCAGCACTCTGGAGAGGTCCCTGACAGCAGATTTCCACAAAGAATATGTCTTTCAGTTTTCTGACTGCTCGTGCCAAGAGTGTTGATGGTGGGGCCAAGCAAGCTGAAATTGTTAAAAACCCCCATTTTTTTCTCTATCCATCATGACATTGCCAACTGGCCCAGTAGTAAGAATCTTTGTCTTCTTGATGTTGAACTTCAATTCATATTGAATACTACAGTCCTTGACCTGCAGTAAATGTTTCATGTCCACTTCAGTTTTGTATCATGTGCATAGGGCAAGATATTGGTAATTCTTCCTCCAATTCTGATGTCACACACCTCCTCATGATGTCCAGACTCTTAAATGATCTGTTCTGCATACGCATCCCTTACAAGGTTGTATCATCTACATAGAGTAGATTGTTGACCAGTCTTCCATAATTCTTGATGCCACGCTCCTCCTCATACTCGAATAATCTGCTCTGCGTATAGATTGAAAAAGTATGGAGACAGGATGCATCCCTCACACATTCCTTTCCTGATTTTGAACCATGCATTATTTCCTTGCTGTGTTCTGATGAGTGCCTCCTGGTCCAAGTCTAAATTTTGCATGAGTACAATCAGGTGTCCTGGGATTCCAAACATTGTCAAAGTTAGCTACAGTTTGTTTTGATCAACATAGTCAAATATCTTTGCATAGTCAATGAAGCACAGATAAACATTCCTCTGGTACTCTGATTTCAACTAAGATCCACCTGACAATGGGCATAATGTCTCTAGTCCCACTACCTCTTTTAAATTCAGCTTGTATTTCTGGTAGTTATTTGCCAGTTTATTGTTCCAGTAAGTTTTGGATAAACTTCAACAGTATTTTGCTTGTATATGATGTCAGTTATATTGTTCGATAATTTCCGCACTCTGTTGAATCACCTTTTTTTAGGGGGATAAGAATAAATATGGATCTCTTCCAGTCAGTTGGCCAGCTCAGATTTCTTGGCACAACCTTTCATATCCAGGGAAGTATCTACTTGTTGAAATATGTGAATTGCTATGCCATCAATTCCTGAGGCATTGTATTTTGCCAATTCCTTCAGAGCAGCTTAAATTTCCTCTTTCATCACCATTGCCTCACGGTTACATGTTGTTTCATGAAATTTTTCTGAGTATGCCAATTATTTTTGGTACAGAAACTCCATTCTCCTTCAAATTACTTATTTTGATGTGATTCCTGGGTCATTCAATATTCTGTTCATAGCATCCTTAAGTATTGCAATTAAGGCTCAAATTCGTTCTTCAGTTCATTCAGCTTAAAAAATGCTGAACAAGTTCAGCCCTTTGATTTTCTGACTCCAGCTCTTTGCACATTTCATTATAATATTTTGTTTTGTTTTCCTGCGCTGTCCTTTGAAATCTTCTGTTCAGTTCTTAACTTCCTTATTTCTTCCCTTTGTTTTGGTTTCTTGGTGCTCTGTTGCAGTATTCAGAGTCTCTTCTGACATTCACCTTGGCCTTTACTTTCTCCTCTGTCTCTGTAATGATCTTTTGCATTCTTCCTGGATGATATTCTTGATATCCTCCCACAGCTTATCTGGTCTTTACTCATTGGTGTTCAATGCCTCAAATGAATTCCTGATATGGTTTGGAAATTCAGGTGAGATAGATTCAAGGTCAAATTTTGGTTTCTGTGGATTTGCTTTAACCTTCTTTAGCTTTAGTTTGAATTTGTATATGAGTAGTTGATGGTCTGTTCCACAATCAATGTGTGGCCTAGTTTTCACATCTGATATTGAGTTTTTTCATCAATTTTTTTCACAGATGTAGTCAATCTGATTCCTGATTGATTCCTTGATTCATAAGGAAAAATCTGTGTATATAGTCTCATTTATGTTTCTTATAAAAGGTATTTGCAATGAATAAGTCATTGATTGTACAGATTCCTACCATTCTATCTCCAGCCTCATTTCTGTCACCAAGTCCATGTTTTCTGACTATTGATCCTTCTTCCCTTTGCCTAACTTTTGCATTTAAGTCTCCAATTATTAATAATGTATATTGGTTGGTTGGTTGGTTGGTTGGTTAATTGACTTCTGACTGCAAAAGTTGGTAGAAATCTTCTATTTCCTCCTCTTTGGATCTCATTGTTGGGGCATAAATTTGAATGATAGTGCTACGTACAGGTTTTCCTTGTATATGTATAGATCCTGTCACTCACAACATTCTATTTTAAGATGGATCTTGAAATGACTTTAAACTATGAAAGCCATCCATTTTTATCCTCACCTTTTCATCTCTGGCATAGTACACTATGTTATTATCTGATTCAAAATGTCCCATGCTGGTCCATATCATTTCACTAATAGCTTCTGTCAATATTTAGGTGCTCCATTTCTTTCTTAACAATGTCTACTTTTCCTCCATTAATGATTTTCACACTCCATATTCCAGTCACTAGTCTCTGGTTACAACTGTTTCTTCTTCTTTGTATTTTCATAATTGAGGGCTCAGTCTCAGTTGCCATATCCCCTAATCTACTCTAAATGTGCTCTATTGTACATAGGGTTTTCATAGGCCTGCTATTTTGGAAACAGACAGCCAGTCCTTCTTGCTCTGTCTTAATTTGTATGCTCAGGTTTAGAACAGTATCTGGCATTGAATTATCTTCTTAGTGTATTAATTGGAAATAATAATTTTCAAAAATATAAATAGCAACAGGTCACTTTAAGTTCATCTCATGTACTGCACAAGAATCAGTTTAACTATATGTGTGGGATAAATTAATAGAGAAGCCCAACATCAGCAGCCAAAACAAGGTTAGGGGTGATTATCGAAGAGACCATAAACTATTCTTGTCCAAATTAAAATGAAGAAAATGAAAACAAATTCATAAGCATTAAATTATGGCCTTAAGTCCATCCTATCTGAATTTAAAACCTGTCTAAAAAACACATTTGAAATGCTAAACTCTAATGATTAGAAATCAGATGAGGTGATATCAAAGTTATTGTCCATGAAGAAAAAAAACTATGTTACTACAAAGAGAGAGGTGAAAGGAAAAAAATTGGATCAAATTGGATATCAGAAGAGACTTTGAAAATTATGCTAGAATGTAAAGAGGCCAAAGCAAAAGGAAGTAAAATAAATGAGCAGATTACAAAAGATCACTTGAGAAGACAAAGTATTACAATAAAATGTGCAAAGGGCTGGAGTAAGGAAATAAAAAGTGAGCGAGAATTCTCAACATTTCTCAAGTTGAAAGAACTGAAAAATAAACTGAATCCTCAACTTGCAATACTTAAGGATCCAATGTGAAAAAATCGTCAAAGATTCAGGAAGCATCAGAAGAAAATGGAAGTAATATAGAATTACTGTGTTATTGTTATGTGTTGTCTAGTCACTGAGGACTTATAGAAATCTTATGCACAATACTTCTGAACTCTGCTCTATGCTCTATGTTGGGCTATTCTCATTGTTTCTGACCTCATCACCTCAGTTATTGTGTCAATCCATCTTATCCAGGGTCTTCCTCTCCTGCATTCTCTCCACCCTTCCAAGCATGATGTCTTTCTCCAATTACTTGTTCCTTCTGGCAACATGTCCAAAGGATGTGAGTTGGCGCACTAAAATCTTGCCTCCAAGGAATAGCTTGCCTCTACCTTTTCTAGAACAGAACTGTTTTCTCTCTTGACTGTCATGATATATTCAGTACTCTTCTCCAGCACCACAACTCAAAGGCATCAATTCTTCTTCTGTCCTCTTAGGTCATTGTCCAGATTTCTGATGCATAGCAGAAAATTGCATAGACTATGACCTGGATCGGGTGCACCTTAGTCTCTAGACTGACATAAATGCTCTTTAGAACTCTGTAGCGGTCCCTGATAGCAGGCTTTCCTAATGTAATTCATGTTTTAATTTCCTGACTGCCGATGCCAAGAGTATTGATTGTAGAGCAAAGCAAGTTAATATGTTTAACAATCTCAAATTCTCTGATGCTGCCAATTGGCCCAGTGGTGGGAATCTTCATTTTCTTGCTATTAAGCTTCAGTCCACATTGCAGACTACAATCCTGGACCCTGTGCAGCTAATGTTTCAGTTTCAGCTAGCAAGGTTGTGTCATCTGCACAACACAGGTTGTTGATGAGTCTTCATCCAATCCTGATGCCACATTCCTCCTTGTACCAAAATAATTAATCAACATTGAAACGTTTTAAGAAGTAGCATATAGTAACAAAGGAAGAAATTCAAGTCACACTGAAAGTATTGGCAAAAAACAAAGCCCCAAGAGTTGATGGAATATAAATGGATATATTTCAAGAAATCTATGTAGCCCCTGATATCTTCACTCATCTATGCAAAGAAATCTGGAAGACAACTACCTGGCCAACTGACAGAAGATAGATACCTGTTCCCATTCCCACAAAATGGCGATCCAATAGACTGCGGAAATTATCAAATAATATTATTAATATCACATTTTAGCACAATTAGCTGAAGATAATTTAAAAATGGTTAGAACAATACATCAAAAGAGAACTTCTAGAACCCCAAGCTGGATTCAAAAGAGGTTGTGTTACAATGGAAATCATTGCTGATGTCAGATGGGTTGGCTTAAAGCAAAGAATACCAGAAACATGTTCACCTGTGTTGTTTTGTTGTTGTTTTTTACCATGCATTTATTTGACTGTGTGGACCATAATAAATTATAGATAACATTGAAACAAGTAGAAATAACAGAATACTTAATCTTACTCATAGAAAACCTATACCTAGACCAAGAAGCTGTTATCCAAACAGAACAAGGGAACAGTCCACAGTCCATCAGAGTTGTGTTCTTTGTGCCTAGTCAATTTTTATTCTGAATAAATCATTTGGGAAGATAGATTATATGAAGAACAAAGTGGCATCAAGAATAGAGGAAACTCACCAACAACCTTCATTATGCAGAGAAAACAACTTTGTTTGCTGCAAATGAAAAGAAATTAAAGTACTTGCTGCAGAAAATGAAAGACAATAACCTTAAACCTGGATACCTCTTGCAGAGCTCTGGTGGCCTAGTGGCAAGAAGCTACAACTACAATCCCAGAGGTTCACGGTTCGAATCCACCAGATGCTCTGCCGGGGAAGGAAGGACAATATCCTCCTGTACTAGTCAGATCTGATTTGACGGTACACTCACATAAAAATAATAAAATAAAATTAAAAACAAAACAAAACAAAAAACCTGGATACCTCTCAAGAGGTATTTGCATTTGGACTTCAACATCTCAGAATATAAGCACTTGGATCTTTTTCATACTTGGAATCTCCTTGACTTCTTCTTATGTTAGTTACTTATAAGGATTAGTAAAACTAAATTAGATCCATTTGGACAATCTATTTTTATTGTAATTAAATTCTGTAAAATACACTCTTTCATATAACACAATGTATTAATGAAACATGAACATCTGTGAGGTCAATTTTAATACGTTGTTGTTGTTATGTGCTGTCAAGCTGCTTGCGACTCATATCAACCCTATGTACAACATCCCTGAACAATACTCTATCCTGTGTCAACTTCATAGACTCTGACACACCTATCTTCATTACTGCAGTAATTGAATCAATCTATCTCATCAAGGGTCTTCCTCTTTTCCACTGTCCCTTCACCCTTCCAAGCATGATGTCTCTCTTGAAGGGCTGGTCTCTCCTTGCAACATGTCCAAAGTATATCAGATGAAGCTTCAGAATCCTTGCCTCCAAGGAGCAGCTTGTTCTCACCCTTTCTAGTATGAACCCATTTGTTATCCTAGCTATCCCGAGTATATTCAATACTCTTTTTCATCACCACAGCTCAAAAACATCGATTCTCTTTCTATCATCCCTACTCATTGTCCACCTTTCTGATGTAAACCAAATAATTGTAAAGACTGGATTAAGTGCACCTTAGTCTTTGAAAGAATTGAGGGAAAAAAACAAGGCCCCAGGAATTGATGGCATACTAATTGACTTATTTCAACAAACAGATGCTGCCCTGGATGTGCTCACCAAGTTGTGCCAAGAAATCTGGAGGACAACCAACTGACCAAATAACTGACTGAAAAAGATCTATAGTTGTTCTTATTCCAAAGAAAGGTGATCTGATAGAGTGTGCAAATTATTGAGCAGTATCATTGATATCACATGCAAGCAAGATTCTGCTGAAGATTATCCAAAAATAACTGGAACAGCACATCAACAGAGAACTGCCTGAAGTACAGGCTGGGTTTAGAATTGGCCATGGCACTAGGAATCTTGTTAGATGGCTCTTGGCTGAAAACAGCGAGTACAAGAGGAATAGATACAACTCTGACACACATTTTTCTCTATCTTAAACCATGCAATATTGTCTTGTTCTGTTTAGATCATAAATAAGTGTTCTGAAATTTTTGTTCTTCTCAATGTCAACTATAATTTGTGGTGATCCACAACCACTTTGGCCACCAAAAATATAAATTACTGACAGTAAATTAGAAAGTGCATAAAGACTACAGTAATTAAACAAGAAAGTATGACGATAACATCAAATGGACCTTGGTTTGATATATGAGAATTGATCCTGAAAGATCTAATAACCACAAATAATTTGGACAGAGAGTAAAAGGTGTGGCTTGAAAGGAGTAGCAAAAAGAGGAAGCATCTGATTCCAGGGGCTTTATAAGGAATAATTAAAAGTAAAGAAGAATTGAAGTACAAACTTTTTAATGATGGGCAGAAAGAGTGATGTCAAGTTATTTATAAGCATTATATTAAAAATCACTCACATTTGGTTCTTAAAAATACAGAAATAACTATACAATGTAGAACAAAATGCTATGGCTTGTTTTATTTTCTTAGCCCAAACACAGAATTTAAAAAAAAAAGTAGGAGTTTTTAACTATTTTCAAGTTTCTGGAAATTTAAAAAAAAATATTTTTAAAGGAAATATTGTGTATTTCAACAAATAAATAAAAGTATTACATGTATGGAATAAATATAGAGCAAAATGTCTAAGAAGATTAAAGAAATTAGCAGGTTTGTACAAATAAGAATTTGTCAGACTATTTCTATTATCCATGAGCTCATCTTTGAGAAGTCTCAGTTCTCTATACATTGTAAATAACAGATAAACTTCACCTTAACAGTGAAAGATGCTTGCACTTACAAATAGATATTTGGAGATAATTTTCTTTAAGGTTTTCCTTTTACATTTTATGCTGCCATTATTATAAGTTACTGGTTTTCCAGCTAGACCTGCCATGTTGTGTACTGAAATATCATTTACTGTTATAGTTGAAATTATAGAATAACTTGGAGTCTGTTTACCTCTAAATGAATTGAAACATTTTATCATCTCAGACTGTAAAATTATTGTTCAGATCTGAATCCTATCCTGAGTCAACCTAACAAAATTAGCTACTCTTTTGGTTTCATTCAGAAGAGATCCATTGTATATTTTTTTCTTTTTTTTCTTTTTTTTTAAATCTGGAAGTTAGAATGAGTACAATGATAATTAATTCAAAATTTTAATCAAATCAGATAAATACAAGTTTAATGGACAATCAAGAGAACAAACAGGTATGTCTTGGCTAGAGCGCAGCTGGAGTGTTCTTTGGATGTAGGAATGATGAAACTTCACCTTACACGTTTTCAACACGGTGCTAGGAGGGGCCATTCCTTGGAGAAGGACATGATGCTGGGAAAGACTGAGGTTGGAGAAGAAGAGGAAGATCCTCAGCTAGGTGAATTGACACGATGACTGCTCCAATGGGCTCCTGTGTGTCAGGAAGTCCGAGAATGGTACGGGATAGAACAGGGATCAGATCTTTTGTTCATAGCATCACTATGAGTTTTACTTGACTTGATGGCACCTAACAACCCTAACAACAACAATAAGATTTTCTATTCCTTCACAAAATCTTCATTCTTTATATTTTTACCTTTTGTTTCATAGGTTTTAAACCAGTTTTTTTGTTGTTTTTGTTGGGTTTTTGTTTTACTATTTACTATTTATTTGCTTATTTGATTTATTCATTTTTTAATTTATTTTTAAAAATATCATGGTATAAAAAGCCTGTAGTCCTTCCAATAATTCATTACTATTTTGAAAGAATACATTTCACTTTTCTTTCTGACTTGTCTCTTCCTCTGTTACTGAACTTTTTGTACATAATCAAGCTAATTTCAATCTCTAAATCTTTCTTTCCCCTGCCTGGATGATGTGTTTACTGATCATCAGTTGTGTGAATCCTTGAGGTTCTTCAGATTCAGTTTAGATATTATCTCCTAAGTTTTCTGTCCTGTCTAGCTTTATTTTATCCCATTTATTTTAGTCACTTACTCATTTGTTACTTCACTGAAACTTACTTTTTCCGTGAAGTTAATTATTAGTTGACACTTTTCCTATGTATGTATCTATGTGTGTATACATAAAGGTCCCTAGTTGTGCAAACAGTTAAGCATTTGGTTGCTAACATATTCTATTGCTTTGTGAGAGAAAGACTTGACAATATTTTTCTTTAAAGACTACAAACAAGAAACTATGAGGAAGTTCTACTCTGTCACTCAGAATCACTATGAGTTAAAGAAAAGTACAACAATCAAAACAAGAAAAATCAAAAAAACTAACCAGTACGTCATAACAACAAGAAGATATATCATTACCTATTTATTATCCTAAAATAATAATTAGCTAGCTGGATGGGTTGGTGAGAGTATAAGGATTTGCAAGTGCAGGCCTCAATTTATGAACATTCTTTAAGGAAAGATGATATACTGTAGTTTAGAATTGTAGATTTCTACCTATCCAATCATTAGAATCAATGCTGAGAACAAAATACTTCAATTTTACAGATGTCTTAGTATCTCTGGTAACCTCCAGTGTATAATATTTATTATTTGCCTAAATAATTCTTCAATTGCCTTAATAAATGTCCCGGTGGAAGTAGCCACTTTCTTTGCTGTCCTGAGCTTCCCCTACAATCCTCTCATCCACAAATTTATACAGTAAAGTAGCTGATGTCTCTATATTTACATGGAAGACAGATCCTGGAATAGAGGTTCGTTCTCCTCTAATGTTTGATATGTCACTATAGAGTTGTGTTTTTCTTCTTCCCCAAGTGAATTCTCCTCTTTACAGCTTGTAATGTTTTCTATTTAACACTTCGCAGTGATTTTAGCTTCACAAAAACAAAAATCTGAAAACAGTTACAAAGCTCTGGGAATAGGCTTAAACGTTTCCGTAGCTCATCACCTTATGCAAGCTCTAGCAGATGACCACCCTGTAAGCTATATCAGATGCCAGATGGGAGTTTTTGTGGTTGCTGCTGACGTATTATCTTTCTGGAGTCTTCTGTTGCTTTGGAGGCATTTGCATATATATTTTGATTGATATTTAGGAAATAGTGTTGTTTTAAATATTCTATTATTTAGTAGATACACAATATGCCCTTAGGAAATAAGAGATTAATTTTGAACTTTTAAAGATATTAAATGTATCTGGAACCTTGGAATCAGGGGAAAGGGTGTAACCATTGACTACAACACGGTTCCTGTTAGGGTGAATAAGATGATGTGGTTTGCTTGATTTTTTTTTTCTTTTTGTTTCAGACTTTAAAATCATTTTCGTGTGTGTGTGTGTGTGTGTGTGTGTGTGTATTTCTTCAGAAGTATTTGAAGTGTTTAGGGAGATTTCCTTCCAAGTGATTATACCATGAAAATAACAGAGTGTTTCTGTCATATACACACACATTTTTTTTTTGGTATAAACATTTCATGGCCTCTACAGAAGGATTTCAGTTCTCAACTTTATGAACTTTGCTGTGGCTATTGTTTCCTGGAAATTTACAATGAAATAAATCCCTTTAAGAAGATGTTATGAAAATCCAAATCCATGTACTAATCCAACAATTGTTCTATAGAACTGAATGGTAGTTGCAGCATTGAAAATTATTAGACAAGGCTGTCTTTCTCACATACTCCTGGGACTAAAAGGAAGATTTGTACTACTTCTAGAACTGTAGTACATTAAAATTAATTTAAGCTTTAGATGAGTTTTCTTAAGGGCATGATAGAGCTAATCTTCTTCCTTTTGTGGTAAAGATTACTTGCCCATTGTCTGATTTTTTTTCTTCCTCAGAGGAAGTACATGCTAACTATTGCTTAATATTTGGCACTTATTTAAGCAGGAGATACATTGGATAATATTCACACCATTTTTTTTTCATCCCAAAAGTAATATAAAATTAAAAAACCCAACTCAGTTTATGTAAATATAGAAATTGTGGCAACATCCAATTAGTTCCCAGAAAATCTTAAGGTTTCATAAGATTTCCACAACAACCAAGCATTGGAAAACCCCCTGACACACTGGAATTAAAGTCAACTTAACTTGTCAAAATAACCCAAAGCTTACTTTGTACCAGAAAGTTTGTTCAAAATAGAAAGTATATAATCTGAAACAACATTACTGATGGAAGAACAATTTAAAAAGCAAAATAAAATATATATATTCAGTATACTGTATCTGTGGGATGAGGATGTTGTTAAATGAAGACTTTATCTTAGGGAATTGTTGAATATCACATACTATTATCTTAACAGTCCATGTATCTCTAGCCTGAGGTGAAATAAAAAAAAAAAAAACCAGAAAATTTTCTAAATTGTTTAGATGTAAGTCTCAAGTCATTTAAAACTCATAGATGGCTTCTACAGTGTTTAATGCTTTGGAAATGAAAATTTTGGTGACAGACATGTGCATTCACTCTGGTCTATACAGAGTAATAGAAAAAAGGGAAAAAAATAGTCTTATGAAACATTGGGTTTTTCACAGTCTTCCTTCTTTAACATTGAGCCTTATGTAAAGGTCTGGTAAAGATAAGTAATACATGTTTTGGCTCTGGAAAGCACTCCTAAATACTTGATTTTATTGTTCAATGGAAACTTTAGCTGTATTTTCAGTAGTTACAGTCCCAACACCTAAGAAAAGATTAAATCATGTTTTCTCACAAATTTAGTTACGGTGATATGTTTTATAAATAACTTTCTAATAAATAGAATCTTCTAGAATCAGCTAGGTTAAACTTGATGGCCTTGGTAAGGTATTTAACACCCAAAGTTTTGTTGTTGTTGTTGTTGTTTTGGTTTTTTTAATTCAGTAGTGGATGAAAAATAGTGGCAACTTAAGATCTTCTAGGTGGTTATCATCCCTGTTTCTTTCTCATCTTCTTATCCTTCATTATAAACAAATATAATTTTCTCTTAATATTAATGAAGACAACATTGTTATAAAAAGTTGAAATATACTGCACATTACTTAAATTTAAACTATAAATGTATTGCACATGACTTACAGAACAAGGTGAGTGTGATTTAAGCCATGGTTTGTTAAATTACTTATTATGCATATGAATGTTAAGTTAAGGATGACAGAAGAATAATCAATGCCCTTGAGCTGTGGCATTGGAGAAGAGTACTGACTATCCCTTAGACTTCCAAAACAACACACAGACATGTCTGGGGGGAAAAGCAACCCAGGTGCTCCTTAGAGGCAAGGATGGTGAAACTTTATCTCACATATTTTGAGCATGTTGATAAGGGGCTGCAATTCTTAGAAAAAAAAATGATCTAGATCAAGTTTGTTCTAAAAAGATATGTTTTAGGGCAAGTTTCAGATCTTCTTAAATCCATTTTTGTTTTTAATTACCTTTTATGTGTTTTTAAGCGATGTTTTCTCTTCCTTCATGAATAATACCCTTAGTAGCATCTCATCTCTTCTTTGGTCATCGGTAATTAGTTAATTCTACTAGGTTATGCCAACAAATCTGGAGGACAGCTATCTGGCCAACTGGCTGGAAGAGATCCATATTTGTTCTTATTCCCAAAAAAGGTTATCATACAAAGTTTGGAAATTATTACACAATTAAACTAACATCCCATGCAAGCAAAATCTTAAAGATTATAGAGAAATGACTGGAATAGTAGTACGTTGACAGTATTCAGAAATACAAACTGAATTTAGAAGAAGCTGTGGCACTAAGAATATCTTTGCTAGTGACAGATGGATTATGGCTGTATCATGGCCAGATGGATCAAAATAGAGAGTATCAGAAGAATGTCTATTTGAGTTTTATCGACTATACAAAGGCATTTGACT
>NW_006399930.1:152183-152911 GCF_000299155.1 Elephantulus edwardii | reverse complement strand
GACCGGTCCTTGGAGAAGGACATCATGCTTGGGAGGGTGGAGGGACAGCACAGGAGGGGAAGGCCCTCTGGGAGGTGGATTGATTTGGTGACTTGGATAATCGGGATGGTAGTGTCAGAGATGGTGCGATTGGCACAGGACAGAGCAGAGTTTAGGGCTGTTGTACAAAGAGTCCCAAGCGACTCGATGGCACATAACAACAACAACATCTCCTTGAATAATAAATTTGGTGTCTGTACTGACATTTAACTTGTGGATTGCTTTTGGTAGTATTATAATTTTCAAAGATCTAGTGCCAGGGCTTCTTCTAAATCCAGCTTGATCTTCTGATAATTCCTTATATATGTACTGTGCTAAATCACTCTTTAATGATCTTCAGCAGTATTTTGCTTGCATGTGATATTAATGATATTGTTTGATGTTTCCACATTCTGTTGGATCACCTTTCTTGAAAATGGGAACAAATATGAACCTCTTCCAATCAGTTGTCCAGACAATTGTCTGTCAAATAATCAAATAAAATATATATAAATGTTCAAAGGAAAAGGAAATAGGGAAGAAAAAGGGGAAGATAAATAAAGTCACTGAGGTACTAGAAGTTAATGGGAGGATTGGAGATATGTGAAACAATGGAGAAATATGGATAGGGATTTGAAAAGATGGGGTGATAGGTATGTTGCTGTTGTTGTTGTTGTTATTGCCGTTGAGTTGCCTGTGACCCTTAATGA
>NW_006399930.1:148188-152083 GCF_000299155.1 Elephantulus edwardii | reverse complement strand
TTGGAAACAACCTAAGTGCCCATCAACAAACGAATGGCTAGAGAAGCTGTGGTATATTCGCACAATGGAATACTATGCTGCATTGAAAAGCAAGGAACTCATGCAGTATTGTTCGGGATGCTTGACTCTGGAGAACATTGTGCTGAGTGGAATGTCCCAGTCACAGAAGGACAAGTAATGCATGATGCCACTGTTGTGGAATGGGACTGTCCTTGGGGTTGGGGAGACACTGAGTAAGGTGGGTTCAATAATGTGTGCTGCACTGAAGCAGAGGAGGGAGGGAACCGTCTGAAGGAGAGATGTGGCTGGGTGTTTCTGTCATCGCAGGAGACTGGAGCGAGGGCTGCGTGGTGGAGGGGACCTGGGGGAGGGTTTGTGAAACAGTGAAGGAATCTTTTCTTTTACTTTTCCATAATTTTTGGACTCATGTACTTGTGACTTGTTGGTCAGGTTTGTGTCTTCTGGGTTGCAACACCCCCATGATACATCTTGAAGGATGTGTGCATGTACAGCCAAGCACAATCAATGGGAGTGCGTCTGAGTTCCAAGGTCAGTCTCCATAATGGTCTGTGTGTTTCCTGCTGCCAAGGGGGCCCTTTGGAGTGGTGGTGGGGGGTCTTCACCCTGAAACCCACAGCGTCCCTTTTCGGCGGGAGGTAGCTAAGAGAATGCGCCGTACCCTTTTCCTTGTGGCTCGGGGTGGGGTCTCTCTCGGGGAGGGGTGGTGGGGAATGGCGAGGGATGCACTGACAGGGAGGATTGATCGGAGCTGGCTTTGGCGAGCACTGTGGCGTTTGGACGGGAGCAGGCTGGGAGGAGGGTGGGGAGAGTGGTGCAGCGGTGGATGAGTGGAGGCCCAAGGTCTCTGTGAATGTTTATGAAAATTGGTAAAGTATGATTATAGGAAGAAAGGGAAAAAAAGAAAAAAAAAAAAACAAAGAACATGTGATTCAAGTTTACCAGCTCTTCTGTGGGAGAAGGAAGAACAATCTTCTTCTGTGTGATTTATTCTCTCTGACAATCTGTTTGAGGGTCAGCTATGAGTTGGTTGTGACTCAACAGTACACAACAGCAACAATATATATATATATCTAGATAAGTATATGTATATATACTTCTGACATAACTTTCTCTGCATAAAGTATTAATGCTGAGTTTTACAGCTTGAAACCAAAATTCAGTCCTGATAAATAGAACACTTTTAGTTTCTTTATTTCACCATATTTTAAACTTCTAGGCACTCATTAATCTCCCTTGGGTCACCTCAGATTAATTGATTATACCAAACATAAATAAAATTTTACCATAATAAAGTGCCTGATATCGAAAGATTTACGAATATTTTGGGAAGAGAAGCAATTACAGGAAAGAGGATTAGTGATACCAAACAGAGAATTACAAAAGAACCCAAACTAAATGAAAGAGGAAAACTTTAAAGTAACTAACAGTATATTTTCTAGAGCAGATAGCAGATATAACTCGTTAAATTAAGAGTTAAATTGAAAGAGTTCAATCAACTTCCTAGGGAAAAGTGAAATGTACATATATAGAGAGAGATGTAGCAGATTACTTTCAACAGTGTTATCAAAAACTTTCAAAAAATAAAATAATTTACCTAGAATAAATTTGGAAACACCTGGTGTTAATAAAAGCCACTTCCTTACATGTATGTAGATAATATCCTATCACTCACAACAATGTATTTCAGGATAAAACTTGAAGTTGACATTTTTACGACGAATGCCACACCATTCATTTACCTCTATCATTCCCAGCATAGTACATCATGATTATTTGATTTAAAGTGGCCAAAGCTAATCTATCTAATATCAATAATGCCCAGTATATCAATGTTCGTGCATTCCATTTCATTTATTATATTTTCTATCTTTTCAAGATATGTACAGTTTTATTCCAATTTTTAAAGGATGTTTGCCCTTATTTTTCCTCATTTTAACTGACTTCTAATCTGGGCTTTACTGCTACTACTATTATTATCAGCATTCCTCTACTGTTCATAGGGTTTTAAGAGATCTGTTATATAAGAAATGATTGGCCAATCCTATTTCCTAGTCTGTCTGCTAGTCTGGAAGAGCCACTAAAATATATACACCAAGAGGAAACCTTGTGGCGATTGAAAAACCAGAATCATAGCTTTCAGTATCATAGGAACCCACAAGATATTTCAATATAGCAAACTTACAGACAATTGCTATACCAATTAGAATAAGGTTTTCCTTAAACACAATAAATTGAAGATTTAGTTTGTAATCCTAATAGCAAATCAGTCTTCGCACCAGGCCTGAGGGCTACATAACAATCTACCTTACAAGATCCAACTGCTCCAAACTAAAGGCTTTCAGGCAGGCCCTAACCAGTTTGTTGTGAGCAATAGTATATTTTCCATATATATATAAGGAAGATTCATTCAGACAGCTATTATTCAAATATACATCCTTACATCTAGAACCAAAGAGTAAGGAATAGAAAATTTTCACCAAATCTTGCATTCTGAACTTGCTTGAATATGCAATCAAGATGTGTCAGTCATAACTGGTGACTGGAATGCAGAAGTTGGAAATAGTGAAGAAGGAATAGTAGTCAAAAAATATAGGCTTGGTGATCTGAGACCAGAAAAATAATGATCAAATTTTATATTTTCAATGATTTATTTATTGAAAATACCTTTTTCAAAAGACACAAATGGCAGCTAGACATGATGGGCTGCATAGGAATCAGAATGACTATATCTGTAGTAGGAATCATTGAAGAAGCTCAATATCAGCACTTAAAAGTAGACTAGGGGTGGACTGTGGATCAGACCTTAAATTATTCACATGAAAGTTCAAGTTGAGCCTAAAGAAAAGGAAAATGAGTCCTCAGGAACCAAAATATGATCTTAAATCTATTCCATCTGAATTTCAAAATCATGGTAAGAGTAGGTTTGAAGTATTGAACACCAATAATTGAAGACCAGATGAGTTATTGAATTATATAAGAGATATCATCCATTAGGAAAGCAAAATATCATTATAGAGTCAGAGGAGAAAGAAAAATCTGAATTAGAAGTCAAAAAAGACTCTGAAAATTGCATTAGGGTGTCAAGAAACCAAAACAAAGGAAAAATATGGGGAAAGTAAAAGCCCTGAATAGAAGATGTCAAAGGGCAACTCCAGAAGACAAAGCAAAATATGATAATGGAATGTGCAGAGAGGTGGAATTAGAGAATAAAAGGGGAAGAACTCTTTCTGTATTTCTCTACCTGAGAGAACAGAAAACCATACTTAAGCCTTGAGTTACAATAATGAAAGATGATATGTGTAATATTTTGAATGACCCAAAGAGTATCAAAAGAAGATAGAGGGAATACACAGAATCACAGCACCAAAAAGAACTGATTGACAGTAAAAAAATTTAGGAAGTAACATATGGGCAGGAACCAATGGTAATGAAGGAAGGAGGAAACTGAAGCTGCATTGAAAGCATTGGCAAAAATTTAAGGCACCAGGAATTGATAGGATAGCAATTAACTTGTTTCAATTAATAGATGCAGTCCTGCATGAACTCATTAGCCTATTGCAGGAAATTAGGAGGATAGCTGTCTGGCCAAGAGATTGAAAGAGGTCTATCTATATTTGTCTCATTCCCAAGAAAGGTGATCCAATAGAATTTGGAAACTATCAAACAATATAATTAGTATTAGATACAAGAAAAATGCTGCTGAAGATCATTAAAAAATGGCTAGAACAGTATATAAAAGAAGAATTCTCAGAAGTTCAAGCAGAATTATAAGAGTCCATGACACCAACGATATTATCGTTGAGGTTATAGGGAGCCAGAACCAAGGAAGAGGAGGTAGAAGATTTTTTACCAACTTTTACAATCGGAGATTGAT
>NW_006399930.1:137324-144502 GCF_000299155.1 Elephantulus edwardii | reverse complement strand
AGTGTCTTCCTCTGTTCTGACAACTGCCTCTTGGTTCAAGTATAGGTTTTACATATGCACAGTCAAATGTTCTAGGATTCCCATTCTTGTCAGAGTCAGCCACAGTTTGGCACAGACGTTGGAGTCTGAAAGAAAGCTAAACTCATATTACAGTGATGTCAATAACTACAAGCTTACTACTGGTTTAAATACTGAGGGCTCAATGCACCAGTGATATCTAAAAAAGACAATCTGGCAATTCTGTTTCTAAGGAATCATGACATAGAAAGCCCTATGAAGCCCCATAGAAGCAATTCTCCTTTCACTTATAAGGTCACCTTGAGTCAGAGTCAACATCACAACAACTCACCACAGCAACAACAATGCAGGATGGAATATATTTGAATATATTGAATAGTGGACCTTCAGAAGATACATATACTTTATGGAACTTATTTGAAATCAGGGTCTTTTTCAAACATAATTAAGTTGAGAAATCCAAGGTGAAATTTTCCTGTTCTTAAAGGAAGGAAGGATATTTCACAAACAGAGACACAGAGAAAAGGTCAGGTGAAGAGACAGATTTGAATTATACAGCTACAAATTGGGGAACTCCTATTGCCAAGATAAAACCATGAAATAAGTGTTATGTCAGAGCTTCCAGGAAAAAAGCAAACCTTCCAATATTGTGATTTTCTGATTTCTGGCCTCAAAACCTGTGACAGATTAAATTTATTTTGTTTGTGCCACCCACATTGTGATAATTTGCTTCAGCATTCCTAAGAAACTAATGCACTAAAGGTTCAACCCAGGATTAAATTATTGTGACTGCAGGTTTCCATTTTATTCTCCTTATTATGATGCAATGAATCCACTGTATCAAAGAGCCTTTAACTTACTTATATTAATTATATAGTAGGTCAGTGAGCAGATTTTCTGCAAACTAATCTAAAAATTCTCCCTGAGTACAACTAATGTCTGTTATAATTGAAATGTATCATTTTGAATTGTGTTTCTTTCTTAGACTGAAAAAAGAAATTTATTAAAAAGGTAAGAAAATTTATATTTTATCAATATATTTGTGTTCTGCCTACCTCTAAGTTTAATTCTTTAAATACATTTTCTCATCTATCATTTTCATTTCCCATGGACTCATAAAAACACACAAACATAAATACACAATAAAGTAGATTTGAGATTATTTCTACACACAGGTAAGAAACCTTGTGGAATCCAAGGCTTAGAGAGATTAAGGAAATGTCAAATGCCAAAAAAATATTGAGCAAATTAAATAAGAATTGACACATTTCTATTCTCAAAACCCTAAGGGATGCTGTGCCTTGTTTGCTCCTGATATTATCAACTCCTATCAGATACACATAAAAATAAACTCTGATTTAGATAAAGAATAAAGGTGAAAATAAAACCAGCCATTAAGTACAAAACATACCTCTGGTTATCAAAGAGAAATCTCACTAGTGTCACAATCATTTTAACAAAATCTTGAATAAGGCCACACCTGCTATGGAAAATGAGTCTTTTTTTTCACATACAGCTTACAAAATTTAGTATTTTATTTTCTTTTTTGCAGTTAGAAATTTTCAGTAACAAGTTCACGTGTCATATCTTCTACTTTTGTTGTTACGAGCTGCCATGCGGTCAGTTCTAACACATATTGTCCTGATATACAAGAACACAACACTCTTCAGTCTTATATCATCCTCACAACTGTTGTTATGTTAGAGTCTACTGCTGTAGTCATTGTGCTAACCCCTCTCATAAAGTGTGTTAGTTTACCCAGCATGTTTCCTTTTCCAGAGACTAGTTTGTTATAATCACACGTCCACAATAAGTAGAAGAAAGACTCACCAATATTGCTTCAGAAGAACATTCTGATTGTAAAAGAAAAAGACAGATTTCTCTTTTACTCTTCTTGCAGTCCGCAGTATATTTAATATTTGTCATTAACATTATTATTCAAAGACATCAATTCTTCAGTAGTCTTTTATATTCATTTTCAATTCTCATATGCATATGAGATATCTGAAAATACCATGGGTTGTGTCAGGTGTATCTTTGTCCTTAAAGGAATTACAATTTGTTTTAGACAATGTCAAATGAAGTGAAAAATGAAAGAAATTAAAGTAAATAAGCAGAATATGTAATTTTTGAAATAGATACAAATCATAAGCACTGGTTAATGATAATTTTATAATAAATTTTCAAGGAAATTAAATATATTAAATAAAAGTGAGTTTTCCTGAATTGCTTGTTAAATCAATTTCTTTAAAACAATAAGAAAATGTGACTAGGAGTTTTACTCTAGATGCTATTTTCCACTTCTTTTACTGCTTGGACTAGCAACAACCTTATAGAATGAGTTAACTTTGAAATGGAGGTCAAATTGCCTCCTTTAACAATAGTATAATTTGAAGCAAGTATTCTGACTTGAAGCCAAGGATTCTGAAGCTCAGTCTGACATATTTTGGGCATGTTGCAAGGAGGGACTAATCCTTGGAGAGGAACTTCATACTTCAGAGGGTGGAGGGACAGAGCAAGAGAGGAAAATACTTGATGAGATAGATTGATTCAGTGACTGGGGTAATGAAGATAGGCGTGTAAGAGACATTAAAGTTGCTTCAGGATAGAGCAGAAGTTAGAGCTATTGTCTATAAGGTCACTATGAGTCACAAGCGACTTGACAACAAAACATAACAACATTCTGACTTAACTCTCTTTATGTGATTTGTCACTGAATTTGCTTCAACTCATGGTGCAAATCTTTCTGTTATTGTGTTGGAACCAAGTCATAGCTGACTGTCCATTGGGTCAGTCTTGACTTTACATGGGAGGAGAATGTCCACATTTCTTCTATAGCACTTCTGGTGGATTTTAACCACAAGACAACCTTCTCTTGTTTTAGCACCATAATTTTCTTAGGACAACGCTATCAATCATCTTATGCATAACAGGATGGAACATTACCCAGTTCTGTGTCATTTGGATTGATATAGTTCACTCCAGTATTGAAGCTATTCTTTTGTCCCAGATTTGAGTGTTGTTTGGTTTTTTGTTTCTGAAGTTTTAGAAGAAAACTACATCATTGAGATAAATTCAGTTAAAATTCTAAAAGTATCTGCTGAGTCATTGAGATGATAAGATACATTAACTTTTAAAAATTGATATTGTTGTTGTTACGTTCTGTCAAGTCACCTGTGACTCATAGGGACTCTATGTACAAGAGCCTAAATCCTGCTCTATCCTGTGTCAATCTTATTTTCTCTGACACACCTATCCCCATTACCATACTGAATCAATCCATCTCATCAAGTCTTCCTCTCTTGTGCTGTGATATCATAAAAAAAATTACTATATTTTGATGCAAATGCAAGTACTACTTCTGAGTAAAATCAAGATTATCCACATATTTTGTTTAGGAAGTTTATTTTAACTAAGGTGTTCTGGAAAGTTATAAAAAAGTTACTTTTACCTCAAACAGTACTTTAATATTTAATAAATTAGAAAACTAACAAGTTAGTTGTTAATTATACCAATAACTTCCCTGTAATTTCAATTTCAAGTAGAAAATTATGACTTAGTTTACATAGCTTATATTTTTTATACTGTATAAGATTTTCAGGAAATAACATTTACAGTAATAACATTTAGACTACTAGTGAAAGGTGGCAGACTGGGCATAGGTATTTATCTCCTTCCTTCCAAATATCCTGTGAAAATAAAAGGAAATTAAATTTTTAAAGATTAATTATAAAATGTTATTCCGAAAAGAAAAACAGTTCGCTGGTAATGCACTACATTGATTATAAAGAGTTTACAGACAGAGCATTGGTATTAGATTAAAGGAGTCACTCACTGAGTAGAGCAAGTGTAGTTCAAATGATCACAAGAAGAGATTGATGAATAGAAGAATCGTCTTTAAAAACAAACTTCAGAAGAATCTTAAAATTTGATTGAACACATAAAAGGACCAGAGAACAGTCCTTTTGATAGTAAAATAGAATCTTCAGGACAGAACATGAAAGAGTTGGACCCATTGTACCTTGGTAACTCAGCTATTCAGAAAAACTAGCTGATTCATTCTACAGTGCTTTGCTAGCTTCTTCCTAACCACCTTTAACTGAGAGTTCCACAGGGTTAAGTCAACCAGGTCTGTCCTGGAGAATGTGAAACCAAGCTGCTCCCTGGATGCAATTATTTTGAAGCTCTATCTCACAAAATTTGGGCACGTTGACAGGAGGGAGCAGTCCTTGGAGAGGAACATCATGCTTGGAAAGTTGGAGGGACAGCGCAGGAGAGGAAGACTCAGGATATGATGAATTGACTCAGTGAATGGAGAAATGTAATTAAGTATGTCAGAGATGATGAGATAGGGAAGGATTCAAAGTTATTGTACATAGGGTCACTATGAGTTGCAGGCGACTTGATGGCACAAAACAACAAAAACAACAACAGCAGCAACAACAGGATTAGGTCAAATTCTAGTCTCTTGTTCAAATCCATTCTACTTAATTTATTTCTTGAGAATCATCTAGGAATGATTTTTAACTATCCCAATCTTGTGTACATCTATCATGTTTCATCTAATGGTCCAGGCATGAAAATCTTTGTTTTCTCAATGTTGAGAGGTAATCTATATTGGCTATAGTTCTTGATTTTCTGTAGCAAGCTTCTCAAGTTCTCTTTGCTTTCAGCAAGCAAACTTTTGTCATTTGCATAACCCAGGTTGTTAAAGAGTCTTCCTCCAATCTTGATGACACATTCTTCATAAAGTCTAAATTTTCAAATTATTTACAGATTGAATAGGTATGAGGAAACAATAACCTCGATGCACACCTTTCTTAGTTTTAAACTGTGAAGTGATCCATTGTTCTTTTGGACAATAGTTTCTTGATCTAGGTATTGGTAAGCATAATTAAGTGTATTGATTTCACTTTATTCTCAATGTTATGTATAATTTATTATGATCCACAGTCAAATTACTTTCCCTAGTCAATACAGCACAGCTTTTTTTTTTTTTAGTATTCTCTGCTTTCAGCCAGAAATCATCTGACATCAACTATGATTATCTCTGATGTCAGAAACTCTTCTAAACCCAGCTTGAAATTCTGGTAGTTCTCTATCAACGAACTATTCTAGCTGGTCTTTCATGACTTTCCACGACATATTGCTTACATGCGACATTAACGATATTGTTAGATTTTTATCTAGCTATTTCTTTCTCAAACTTCAGGTTTCTGTTGAAATAGACTCCGTTAAGGAAAATCTTTATGTAGTCTTCCTTGGAAACAGAAATATAGTGTTATTTATAAACACATGTCATCTGTCATGTAGTTGTTGGTTTTTAGGTCCCGTTGGTTTGACTTAAACTCGCAGCAACATCATACAATAAACTAGAAGTGCCCTATAGTATTTTTGTTGGAAATCTTTATAGAAAAAGATATCTTAGGCTTCTCCTATGGAGTCACTGGTGGATTTGGATCACTGAGCTTTCAGTTAGCAGAAGAACACGTTGATTTTTCTTCAAGTATATTTTCAGCGAGGCTTTTGCCTTCCAACTCACTGACTCTTTGTTCCATCTCTTCAGTTCTACTTTTTTGTCCTAAAAACATGTGGGACACTTCTGCCATTTAAGTCTTAAAATTCTAGATTTCATTGTCATGCTTTTCTGATATTTCTAGTGCTTCTTTGTCTATACTCGCTTTGTCTTGTAATGATTTTTAAAGTTCTTGTATCTCTTTATCTATTCTAACACTTCTTTCTTTCATCTTCTGCATTTTCTTCCATAATTGTTCAAATTAATACTCATCAATATGTTTCTTCTGGACTGTTTACTCCAGGGTATCTACCTTCTAAATTGTTTCTTCTGTCTTTTTCATTTTCTTCCATACCTGTTCAAGTTGCTTCTCATCAATATATTTCTTCTGGATTTTTGTTTCTGGGGTTTTTGCTTTCTTAATTGCTTCTTCCATCATCTGCATCTTCTTCTGTAGCTGTTCAAATAATTATACATCAATATATTTCTTCTGGTTTTCTCTATCTAGGGTATTCCTTGGGTATACTTTTTTAGGAGATGGGTTATTTTGGGGTTTCTTTTTTTTCATGATAACTGAGGCAGACTTCTGCTTTCTTGACATTATGTGAGTATTTTCTTAGTAGATGTTAAGTCATTGTAACTATACAGTGACCAGGACTATGGCAGTGTTTTGTAATAAAGCTGTATATTTGTGTTTCTTTTTGACTCATGGCCCATAGGGCTTAGGGCCAAACAGCAGTGATCTGCACAAGTACCTGAATGGAAAACCATGAAATCTTGGTTTTCCCTTAGAGAATTGGCTCGGCCACTTCACTCAAGCTCCTGCTATCCTGCTCCCTTCTGTTTGAACTCAAGGAGTCCCTCGTATTCCAGTTAAACAGCAGTGATCTCCATAAACTACCTAGTTAGCCATCCATGCCTGATGACAACATGGCAACTGATGATGATGTGGTGGCTGCTGCTGATGTTGCTGCTGCTGACAATGTTTGGTGAAGATTATTAAAGAACAATTTGAACAGTTCTCAAGCAATGGAATGTTAGAAATGGAAATTTAATTCAGAGGCGATCATGTTATGAGGGCTATCACTATTGATATCAGACCGGTCTTAGCTGAAAGCAAAAAATATCAGGATGATATCTCTTTGTGTTTTAGTGATTATACAAAAGCACCTTTCTGTGCAGATCATAAGAAAATATGAATAATTTTGAGAATGAAAATTCTAGAACATTTAGTTGTGCTCACAATAAAACTTTACAACAAAACAATGAAAGATTGCAGTTTAAATCAGAAAAACGTTCTGATGTTAGAGTTCTGTCATGTCTCTATACCTACTCAATCCATATGCTGACAAAACATTCAGTCTGTATAAATGGATAGTTTAATAAATTTGATTATATGAAGGAAAATATCTCATCAGGAATAGAGGAAGATTCATCAATAACTTATGTTATACAGATAAAATAACTTTGACGAAAGTGACAAAAATTTAAAAGCCTTACTGAAGAAGATGTCAGAATACAATCTTCAATACATATTATATATCAAGATCAGGTCAGTAGAGTAAAAATCCTCACTAGTAGACCAATAAATAAAAGAAAGAAATCAAGAAGTTAAGAATTTGAACAGAAGATTTCAAAAGGCAGG
>NW_006399930.1:134079-135889 GCF_000299155.1 Elephantulus edwardii | reverse complement strand
GTGGACGTACAGTACAGGAAAGGAATACCCCGGATCAGATGGATTGATAGGATATCCAGGACAACAGGGGTTGGTGTGTCAGAATTAGTGAAACTAGCTCACACCATACACAAAAACCAACTCAAAGTGGATCAAAGATCTAGCACTAAAACCAAGGACTATAAACTTTATCAGAGAAAGGCTAAGAATAACTCTAGATGCCCTCATCTACGACATGAACAGTCTTCCAAGCATCCTGAAAAACTTACAACCAGCAGAAAATAAAATAAATGAATGAGACCTTCTAAGAATCAAATCTTTATGCACACCAAAAATCTTCTCCAACAGGGTAAAAAGGAAAGCCACAGATTGGGAAAGAATACCTGTAATGACATCTCTGATAAGGGACCTATATCTAGAATTTATAGAATACTCCAGTACCAAAACAAGATAAAAGTAAACAACAAAACCACAAAATGTTCACAGGATATGAACAGACACTTCACCAAAGAACATCATGCTCAGATGGCCAACAAACACATGAAGAAATGTTTGATAACTTTAAAGATGCAATTATTTATAGAGCAACAGTACTATGTATGGGGGTTAACTTCATCAGAATGATTATAAAACAAACTCAAAGGTTCAGATAGATCAGGAGCAAAAGAGGGAGCAGGAAAACTCAAAAAAACAAAACCAACAAAACCCAAAACCTGAAGATAAAGTCTTCAAGGTTGTATATAATTGAAGAGGACAAAGTAGGACTTTAAATAACCTGATACACCTAAAGAAGGAAAAGTAAGGGGATTACAAGTTTGGTAGGTGACAAAACAGGTGGATACAGGTGGGCAAAGATTCAAGAAAATCCCCTCTCTTTTCGCATAGTAACAATGTGACCTTAAGCAAATTATCTATTACTTTGAACTATGGTTCCTTCATGAACACGGTAAAAGTTAAAACAGTTAATATAAAATTCCAAGCAGAGTGATATATCCCTACTCCAAAAAAATGAAGAAAAAGCTGCTGAAAAATGGACCAAGATATGGTATGTTGTTTGTTTTTGTTGTGTACCATAGAGTCAGAAGTGACCCATAGCTGACCCTCTGGCGGGTTTTCAGAGGCAGTTAATAGTACGGGAGGAGAATGTCCATCTTTTTCTCGTGGAGGAGCTGGCAGCCTTGAACAGCGTGCCTTTGGGATTGCAGCACAGCTTCTTGCCACTAAGCCACCAGAGCGTCCTATATGATATTAAAAATCTTATAATCTACATAGAGTAAACCTGAAAGTAATGCATATAAGTGGATTTACATAGTCTAACTATATTTCGCCTGGAAGCAGGAGCAGCATCCACTTCCGAAATGGCTTGTCTCAGGAAACTCTATGTACGAACAGTGTTCAGGCCTTTCATTCTTAGGGTTGCTATGAGTCATGCTCAAGTAGAAGGCAATCAACAACAACTATGTTTGTGTGTGTGTGTGTGTGTGTGTGTGTAAAAGCAGCTTAGAAAACCTAAAAACAATCTCCAAGCTGAAGCAAAGAACTTTAAGTTTCCTAATTTCCTAGTTCTCAATCTCTACCTGCAAATTCAAACCTCGAGTTGCTATAATCAGGATGCTTTAGGCAGAGTATTAAATGATCCAGGAAATAGCAAAAGAAGCTGGAAAGAATATACTGAGTCATTGTAACGAAAGGAATTGGCAGATACAGGAGAATTTCATGAAACAACATAGAAGCAAGAGCCTATGGTGATGAAGGGAAAAGTTCAAGCCGCTTTAAAGGAAATAGTAAAAAATAAGGCCCCCGGAATAGATGGTATACCAATTGACATATT
>NW_006399930.1:118512-119012 GCF_000299155.1 Elephantulus edwardii | reverse complement strand
CAGGTGGTTTGAATTGACCACTCTGCGATTTTACTACGAAAATCTACTGGAGTTTAGCTATGAGTCAATTCCAACTCTAAATTACATAACAACAACAAAGGGAATTTTACAAGGACAGTTAAATTATAACTTATAAGATACAGAAATTTATCTGTGAAGGTAGTTTTAACCTTACTGAGGTATCTTTCTATGATAATTCCACTTATTTTCTATAATGATTAAAAGTATTTCTTATAATTGATTATTCCAAAAACATTTGACTTTTTATTTATCTCAACACTCACATTCCAAAAAGATTCAACAACATTGTGCAATTTCCATTACATTCTCCTCTGTCCATGAGTAACTTTTCTTCCCAATGAATGCAATTTCCAAATGGAGGATCTTAAAGCTCACACTCTGTTAGTGAAAGACAGTTTTGTGTTTATAACAGATGTCATGAATTCTTATATTGAAAGATTGATTTTGATCACTACTAATTCTATTTTTAAACAGGTCAT
>NW_006399930.1:115499-116442 GCF_000299155.1 Elephantulus edwardii | reverse complement strand
CCAGCAGTCAGGAAATCAGAATATATATTGCAATGATAAAGTCTTCAGTCAGAGACCTCTAAATTCTTGAGGAACAATGATGTTAGATTGAAGATTAAGGCATGCATGATTCAGGCTACGCTCTTTTCAGTCACTTGCTGTTCCTAAGGAATTAACATTGAGACCTCATTATATCAAAGTAAGAAAGGAGTGTATTAAAAAAATCATATTCAATTTCCCAGAAACAAACAGAAGACAAGTACAAGTTAGATGATGAGACATTCTGAGACAATGCCAATAGATTAGGTGTGGGAAAAGCTAAAACATGCTGTAGCTTGAATGTGTGTTCAAGGTAATTAAAACAATAATGACTAATTGCCACTCAATATGGGGCATATTAAGTGCCAGTTTGCTTTACAGGAAATATCAAAAGGAGGGGGGGTGGAACGAAACTGCTAAGCTCAGACACTGTACTTTATAACATTGTTATTGTTGTTATGTGCCATTGAGTTGCCTGAGACTCATGTTGTTGTTTGTTGCTATGTGCCATCGAGCCGTTTGCGACTCATAGCAACCCTATGTACAACAGCCCAAAACCCTGCTCTATCCTGTGCCAATCACATTGCCTCTGACACACGCATACCGATTACCCCAGTCACTGAATTGATCCACCTCATAGAGGGTCTCTTCCCCTCCGGTGCTGTCCCTCTACCCTACCAAGCATGATGTCCCTCTCCAAGGACCTGTCTCTCCTTACAACATGTCCAGAGTATGTTAGACGAAGCCCCAGAATCCTTGCCTCCAAGGAGTAGCCTGGTTTAACCCTCTCCAGGATGGATCTGTTTGTTTTCTTGGCAGGTCATGGAACATTCAATACTCTTCTCCAGCACCACAGCTCAAAGGCGTCAATTCTCCTTCTATCCTCCCTAGTCATTGTCCAACTCTCTGATGCATAACACCTGAT
>NW_006399930.1:112421-114839 GCF_000299155.1 Elephantulus edwardii | reverse complement strand
CTCGAAGGCATCAATTATCCTTCTGTCATCCCTAGTTACTGTCCAGCTTTCTAATGCATAACAAGTGATTGCAAAAACCACGGCCTGTATCGGGCACACCTCAGTCTCCAGTGTGACACCATTGTTCTCTGTACTTTGGAGAGGTCTCTTATAATAGACTTTTCCAGTGAAATATGTCTTTTAATTTCCTGGATGCTGGTGCCAAGAGAGCTGTTTGTGGAGCCAACCAAACTAAAACTGTTTACAATCTCAATCTCTTCACCACCATCTATCATGATGCTGCTAATAGCCTAGTGGTGAGAATCTTTGTCTTCTTGATATTGAGCTTCAATCCATATTGAAGGCTTCAGTCCTTGACCTTCTGCAGCAAGTGCTTCAGGTCTTCCTTGGTTTTAGCAAGCAGGGTTGTGTCATCTGCCTAATACAGATTGTTGATGAGTCTTCCTCCAGTCATTGTGCCAGATTTCTCCTCATAGAGCCTGGCCTCCTGGAGAATCTGTTCTGCATATAGATTGAAAAGGTATGGAGATAGGTCACGTCTCTGGTATACACGCTTACCAATTTTGAACCATATAGTGTTCCCTTGCTCCGTCTGACGACTACCTCCCAGTCCAAGTATAGGTTTCTCATAAGCATGATCAAATGTTTTGGGATTCCCATTCTTTTCAGAGTTAGCCACAGTTTCTTGTGATCCACACAGTCAAATGCCTTTGCATAGTCAATGAAATACAGATTGACATTCCTCTGGTATTCCCTGCTTTCAGCCAAGATCCATCTAACTTTAGCTACAATATCCCTAGTACCATGTCCTCTTCTAAACCCTGCCTGCATTTCAGACAGTTCTCTATTGATGTGCTGCTGTTCCAGTCGTTTTTGGGTAATCTTCAGCAGAATCTTGCTTTCATGTGATATTAATGGTATTGTTTGATAATTTCTACACTTTGTTGGATCAACATTCTTTGGAATGGAAACAACTATAGATCTCTTCCAGTCAATTGGCAAGGTGTTTGTTTTCCAGATTTCTCTTAACTTTATGAGAGCAAATGATTTATGTCTGAGATACTCAAAGTGTATCACAATGAATTTCAAGGCAAAAGAAAGTAGCAGCATGCAGTTATTATCAGTGAAGGAAAAACTGGGTAGGTATGTGCCCCAATATAACACAGTCAACAATAAAAAATGTGTTAAGGTAGAGACTAAGTAACGTGAAGGTAAATACTGCAGTCTTGAGCAGGAAATAAGTTTTACCATTTCTGTAGTTCAGTAATTTACTGTAGTACAGTAAATTAAAATGAGGCTACAACGTGGATTAAAGTAAAAACAGAGTTCTTTAAAAAAATCAAATTGTGTAAGATTTTGAATGTACAGGGTGAAAAAGATGAAAAATCATATCTCTATTCTTAGGAGTCAGTCATTTGAAAGAAAACAATTCCATCTCTGTGTCTCAGAACTGAATGCTGATTCATCATTAAAGAGTTCCTATTCAAAATATAAGAACATTTATTTTATTGACTATTTCCAGTACTTGTCTTTAGATTAGCCCTAGGTTTCCGACATCTGTCTTGGGATACAAATATTCTGTCTAAACTTGTAATTTATTCTACAAGACTATTCTATGATAATCCTTCTGATTCTAATAATGTGCTGTTCAAAGAATGGGCAGGAGTTCTTGAGAAAAGAAAGTAAGTGTTCCTAGAAAACCCATAGTTTTCTTACTGGTATTCCCCTGGTAAAAGGTGTTAGAAGGGAGATTCCCTGATTATGTATAGGGATTTCCATTACCTTCTTCTGTAACACTAGGAAAATGAGAAACTTCTAAAAGTAATACAGAGTTCTTCTGTAAAGCTTTGAGAATTCTATGGGACAATTTTCATGTTAGAAGATTCCTATGAAGAGGAAGTGGCTGGATAGCCATGAGTTTGGAGAGTATTTCTATAGCCTGTGAATGCTGTCACATTACTATTTTATAAAAAGGAGGTCCTATTTGAGCACTATCTTTCACAAACTCAATTACCTGAGTGATAAGTATACTTATAAAACAATTTATTTCCCTATGTAAATGTTAAAGAAAATAAGGTGGCATACAATGTACTTAAAATCTTTTCTCATCTTTCTCACCTCCGTCAAGAGCCCCAGGACCTCCCTGTTGCCTGAGTTAGGGATCTTACTACATTGAAACAGATAAAGGAGAGAACTGTTTAAAAAGGATATATTATTAGGTATTATTGTAATGGCAGGACTCCAGAACGAAGGCTGCATAGTGGAGTGGACTTGGGTGAAGAGATTATATAGCAATGAAAGAATTTTTCTTTTACTTTTCAAAGAGAAGAACAAACTGGAGGGGTGGGGTGGGCAGGGAGAAAAGTGCAGCAATGAATTAATGGAAATCCAAAATCTCTGTAAATTTTCATTAAAATT
>NW_006399930.1:105525-112276 GCF_000299155.1 Elephantulus edwardii | reverse complement strand
GTCATCAAGTTGTAAGCGACTCGTAGCGACCCTATGAACAAAAGACCTGAACATTTGTATAACTTTCATACTTTCTACAGGTTCATAGGGTTTCCAGAGGCAAGTTATTTTGGAAGTGGATGCTACTACTGCTTCCAAGCTTGTTTCAATTGGGGAGCTTCACCAAACACTGTCCACCAATGGGAGCCATTATCACATTTCACACATCAATGTCACAGTGTTCAGCATCACAGCAACCACGAGTTACCTCTGTCCAGCAATTGGACAGACCAGTGCTTTATGACCTAGAAGACTGTTTGACCAACACCAATTAAAAACAGGCCCAAGGGCCCAACCGAATATAAGAACCAAAGCATGGTTCAAACTCCATGAGCTCCATCATTCCAAATTCCTCCATAATCATGCTTTCTCATTGGCCTTTACCGCCAAAAACAACCATCTGGTAACATTCCACTGCTTCTTCAATCTCCTCCTATTCTGATGCCACATGTTTCACTAACTGATGCCACATGAATCTAACTTTTTGATTGATTTGTTCACCATATATACTGCATACACATGAGGGAAGGAGATTATATTGATATACAGATGGTAAACAAAGACCTGAAGCCTTTCTATAGCTATCATAATTTTTTTCAAGTTTATAGACTTTCCAGAGGCATGCACTTTAGGAAGAGGATGCCAGTCCTGCTTCCAAAACTGAATCAATCTGGGAGCACCACTTCCATGATAGGTAGCCAGTTATGGTGTTTGGCACACCTATAGCCCAATTGTCCATATCACAGCAACTCTATGTTATTTCTGCAGAGCGAATTGACAGACCTCTGCTGTACCATTCCAACTTATGATGATGGTTGAAAATAAACACATTTAAAAGGTATTTTCACAGAAATCATAACTTCTGAGTAAGCAATATTTACATACTATGGTTGATGAGTAGATATCAACAAAAATTATCTTCCCTCTCACCACTGTCTGGACCACAAGAAACCTGGTCAACAGAACTTGGAGTGTCATAAGGTGCAGACTCAGAAGTTTCCATAGCATTGTGGACAAGAGTTAGACACTGTGAGTCATGACCACAACAGTCACCAAAATGACAGCATACATGGCTGGTTAAAACATAATTGGACCCAGTGTCAAACAAAATCAAGCCAATGTAGCAATATTCAACTTTAAAGAAAAATTGATTTTTTAAAATTGAATCAACGTGAACCAGAAAATATTCCAGGGTAAGAAAAGTAAGAAAGATAAGAAAATACTATCACAAGTAAGCTTTGTGTGAGTAGAAATAAAACTATATTATTTACTCTAATGCATAATCTCTACACAGAGGGAGAAAGAAAGATATTAAATCCTATATAGAGATTTATTCCTAGCTATAACTACATGCATATTCACATCTCTATCAGTATGTTTGATAATTATTTACCTAGGCTAACTAATAATAGCCACATCAATGTGATTAGGTTGTGCAGATAAACTTACTTAAAAGAAGTGCAGACTAGAAATACTGAAGAAGAGAAGAGAATTAGGGAGTTCTTGTGGCCTAGTGGAAAGGAGTTGCACGGTCCACTCAAATGCAGGCAGTTCAGATCCACCAGCTGCTCTGCAAGAGGCAGATGTGCAATCTCCTACGGTGCAATTTACTACTTATGAAAATTTAATAGAGGGTCAGCTATAAGTTAGTTCCAATTTACAGTACATAACAAAAATAAATGAGATTAAGTTGCGCATATTACCTTACTTATAGAGAGTGAAGAAGATTTGAAATACTTACTGAAGAAGATCAAAGACTAGAGTATTCAATATGAGTTACATCAAGGAAACAAAATTATTCATCAATATAGATGAATAGGCAACATTATGATAGAGAAAGGAAATATTGAAGGTATCAAAAATTTTATTTTGTTTTGATCCACAGTCAAGAACCATGGTAACAGCAGTCAAGAAATCAGAAGATGTGTTATTGTGGGGAAAACTGCCATCGAGGACATTTATAAAGTGCTAGTAACAAGGATATCAGTTTGAAAATGAAGGTACTCCTGAACTAAGTCATATTTTTCAGATGTTTACTATGTATCAGAAAACTGGGTCAAAAATAAGGAATGTCAAAGAAGAATCTGTAGCTTTGAATTGTGGTGTTGTTAAAGAATATTGAATACTTCATGGACTGCCAAAATAATAAACACATCTGTGTTGGTGGAAATGAAAACAGAGTGCTCCTTAGAGGCAAGGATTATGACTCTTCCTCTCCCAAACTTTGGACATGCTGTCAGGAGTGGCCAGTTTTTGAAAAAAGACATCATGCTGAGAAATTAAAGTGTTAGAGATAGACAGCAAGAGACTCAACAAGACAGACTGACAGTGACTGTAACAGTGGCTTTGAACATGGTGCTGCCTAACACCATGGATGGCACAAGACAGGACAAGGTTTTGATATGCTATTTATAAGGTCTTTATCAATCGTAGTTGACTAGATAGCATGTAACAACAACAAATTAAAATTATGTTTATATAATAAAAAGTAGCATAGATATTGAAATTAAAGATACTTAATGTAGATGTTTATGTAAAGAGGTGCACCTACGCATCATTTTGTAGGAAACTCTATTTCTCAGTTCTGGTGGCTTAGTAGTGAAGAGTTGTGGTGCCAACCCTAAGTCAGGTGGTTTGAAACCACCAGTTATTCCATGGGAGAAAGATGGGCCTTATCTTCTCATATAGTTTACAGGCTCTGAAAACCTATTGGAGGGTCAGTTATGAGTCAGTTCTGACTCAAAGGCAAAGAGTTATATTTTTTAGGAAACCACTGAACGTTCATCTTTTCCTGAGGAGCAGATCATAAACCATAGCAATCAGCTATTCCATATTTAAACAAATAACAGTAAGCTGGATTTTAAAAAATTATGCATCAATTGGAGATTGTGTTGTTGTTGTTTGGTGCCGTCGAGTCGTAGATTACTCATAGTGACCCTATGAATGAACAGCCTGAGCACTGTTGGTACATAGAGTTTCCTGAGGCAAGCCATTTTGGAAGTGGATGCCGCTCCTGCTTCCAGGCTTGATTTAGTCGGGAAGCTCCAACCAACATGCATCAATTGGAGATTAGATATTAAATATTAGTATGCCATCTGACCATGTCCTGTACCTTAGGGGAAGTTAACACAGCCTGCTTTATCTTCATTTCCTGCCCTTTGCCAGTGTGATTTGGAAAATTAGACTTAAATGAATCATCATGTGGCTTTAATCAGGTCATCACCAATATTATCGGTTGAAATAGGGATAAATATGTGGCACTATTCCACACAAGGACACATGACAGTTATGTTTATAGTTCTAGAATAGAGAAATGTGTTGCTGTTCATTCTCTCCACCTTCATCTCCTCTCCAAAACTCTTCTCTCTCTGCTCTGTGTCTCCTTCCTCCCCACCCCCCCCCAATCTCTCTGTTCACCCTTCACTCTTTCCCTCTCATACTGTTAGAATTGTGATCTTTTCTCTACATTGCACTCACACTGTAAAAGCTTGTAATTAGCATAAGCAAGCCTGAGACAGAGGCTGCTGCTGTGTAGAGAAGGGCAAGAATGTCAATGAAGAAATGTTTGGGCCAACGAATTATATACCACCCTTAGAATAATTCTATCATTGTTGTTGTTGTTATGGGCCATAGGGTATGACTCATAGCAACCTTATGAACAACCACATCTGAATCTTCTCCTATTCTGTGTCATCCTCACAATTTCTGACACACTTAAGCACATTGTTGAATTCACTGTGTCAACCCACCCGGTTGAAGATTTTCCTCTCCTCACTGTCTGTCCCTCCACCTTTCAAAGCATGATGTCTTTCTCCAAGGAATAGCCCTTCCTAGCAACATGCCCGAAATATGTTCGATGAAGCTTCACCATTCTTGCCTTCAAGAAGCAAGTTTATGCACCTTCTGCAATCCATACCTGTTTGTTCTTTTTTCCTTTGGCAGTCCATGAGATTTTTACTTCACCATCACCACAGCCCAAAGGCATTGATTTATCTTGTGTCACCCTTAGGCATTGGCTGGCTCTTAGCAGCATATCAAGTGATTGAAAAGATCATGGCCTGAATCAGATACTACTTAGTACTCAAACTAATATTATTGTTCCTCAATCATTTGGAGAGGTCCCTGACTGAAGACTTTCTCAGTGCAATATGTCTCTTGATCTTCTGACTGCTGGTACTGAGTGTATTGATTGTGGATGCAAGTAAGGTATGTTGACAGTTTCAATCTTTTCTCTATCTATCATGATGTTGCCTATCAGTCCAGTGGTAAAACGTTTTGTTTTCTTGACATTAAGATGCAATCTAGGTTAAAATATGAAGCATTTAATTTTTAAAGCTAGCACTTGAAGTCCTCCTCATTTTCAGCAAGTAAAGTTGTGTCGTCTGCACAATGTAGGTTTTGATGAATCTTTCTCCAATGATGCAAAATTCTTCATCATAAAGTACAGATTCTTAAATAATTTGCTTGTCACACATACTTATTCCATATGTGGAATAAGTATGGAGAAAGGATACAACATTGATACACACCTTTCTTAATATTAAACCATGTACTCTCCCCTTTCTCTGTTTGAACATCAGCTTCTTAGTTTAGATGCAGGTTTCCCATAAGCACAATGAAGTGTTCTGGAATTCCTATTTCCCTCAGGATTAGCTATCATTTCTTATGATTCACAGAGTCAAATGCTTTTGCATATAAATCACAGATAGATATTTTTTTACTTTCAGCCAGGATCTGTCAGACATAAGCAATGATATCTCTGGTGCCACAGCTCCCTGTAAATCCAGCTTGAACTTCTAGCAGTTCTCTATGCTCTAACCATTTTTTGGACAAACTTCAGAAGTACTTTGCTTGCATGTGATATTAATGATCCTATTTGAAAATTTCCACATTCTACTGCATCCCCTTTCTTAGGAATGGGAACAAATACATATCTTTTTCATAGAGTTGGGCTATTAATTCAAGGTTGAGAATTTTTGTTTTTCTCATGTTGAGATGTGGTCCATATTGAATGTTGTGGTCTTTTAACTTCTTTATGAAGTACTTAAAGTTTTTTTTTTTACTTTCTGCAAGCAAATTGTGTCATCTGCATATTGCAGGTCGTTAAGGAGCCTTCCTGTAATCCCAATGCCACTTTCTTCTTGACAGAGTTCAACTTCTCAAATTATTTGCCCAGTTAATAGAATGAATTATTATGGACAAAGAATATAACCATGACACATATAGTTCCAATTTTAAGTTTGCCAGTGTTTCCTTGTTCTGTTTGGACAAATTTTTCTTGTTCTATGTAATATTTTTCCATAAGCACAATTAAGTGCTCTGAGATCCCCATTCTTCTCAGTATAATTTTTTTCATTATTTTGGGTTGTTTTCTCCAATCATACTGTGTTTCAAATATTCATTTTCATGAATTGTGCTTTATAAAAGAAATCACCATTGATCTATGCCCACAATCACCCCATCTTTTCAGATCCCGATTGGACCTTTTCTAATTCCTTTATCACTTCTTTTTATTCCTCAAACTCTGTGACCTTGAGATTTACCCCCTTCCTGCCCTAAACCCCTTTTTTCCTCTCTTTTCCTCTTTGGACATTTACACACATCTTACTCGTTATCCTTCTGTTTCTTACAATAATGGTATTTTGCAGGATTTTTTTAAAAAATCAGGGCTACAGGGGGAAATTCATTTCTAACTTTTATCAACTTTACAGATGGAAATTGTCCCTGTCCATAACACCAATAACACAAAACCAATTTCCATGAGGTTGGATATTTCCCCCACTCTCCCAAGTTTTTTTCTATTCATCTCAACCCCAATCTTACTGCTTTGCTTGTTCCAAAAGCATATGTGATATCTTACATGAAACACAAAACCATATTGGGAAAGTCAAAAGTTATAATTCATATTAATAACAGAAGATAGTAAAGACAGCTCCCAAAATGTGCACATAGCCACCTCAGTCTCGAGCCTCACAGTGTTCTCAATTCTCAGCCACATGCCAATATTTGTTTCCCTCCCCTATTTGTCCAACAAACTTCTCAGTCCTTCCAACATTGGCTTTCCACCCATCTGTCCAACAAAGTTTTCAATCCTGTTACTATTGACTGCCCCTCTCCCGAAAGTCCCATCTCACATCAATTCTCCAATCCAGCCATTGTTGCTGCTGCTGTCCCAAAGTGTGTCCTACATTTCACTAGGTTGGAGGAGATCGCCATATTCTTTTGATGGAGAAAGAATTCCCATGCAGGTAAAGCTCTTTAATTTATTAGTGAGACTAGAAAATCCTCTTGTAGATTGTTGAGACTGGCAAATATCCTTGTGAAACAGTAGATAGTCAACTCATTTGTGGACACATCTCACTAAGTCCGACTCCTCCATATCTTCAGTTTTCTACACCAGAAAAGTCATTTTGGGAGATAAATTCAATAATTATTTATAATTTTTATGGTCTACATAGTCAAATGCCTTTGGATAGGCAATAAAACACAAGTACACAACCTCCTGATAATTCTCTACATTCACTGAGGATATATCTGACATCAGTAATGACATCGCTCATTCCATAATCTCTTCAGAAACCAGTTTGAAGTTCTGACAATGCTTTGTTGTTATTCTATTTCAGTAATTTTTAAAATAATCTTCCTTATTCGGGGCTTTTTTCATTTCCATATGAAACTGGAGATTGCCTTTTCCATCTCGTTGAAGAATGGG
>NW_006399930.1:100824-102693 GCF_000299155.1 Elephantulus edwardii | reverse complement strand
AGAGAGAATAGTGCAACAATGAATGAATGGAAACCCAAAATCTCTGTAAATGTTTATGAAAATTAATAAAATATAATTATAGAAAAAAATAATCTTCCTTAATCGTTTACTTTCATGTAATATTATATTGTTCACTAACTTTCAAACTCTCTTGGATCATTTCTTTTTGTAAAGACCACAAATAGTAATACCTTCTAGTCATTTGACCAAGTAGTTTTCTTCTAATTTTTTTTAGCAAACACTATATTGAACAGATCCAAGTCTGTATTAGTTGGTAGTTCATCAATTCTTGACCTTGTTTTCTTACCATTCACCCTTGAACGTATATTTCTTCTTGAAATAATTCAGTATAGGCCGATTATGTCTTTATTATAACACTGTGTATTTCTTCTTTGACTGTGACCCTGCTTGGACACATCCCCTGGACTTGAAAAAACATTATCTCTAGCCAGACTGACTAGGCTAAATTCCTCTGAGGCCAATAGGTTATCTGTCACAGATTGAAAGGCCCATCCCTTGAAATATCACAGACATAGTGTAGCCCAGACAAGGTGCCATCCTCTACATAGCTTACATCTTGGAGCCTTCATCAATATCTATATGAATAGAACCTCTTGCCTGACTGAGAAACTCACCTCCAATCTTCTGCTAGGCTGTCAGAAACACTATCCTAGGCCATATAGTTTGTTTTCTATTTCCATAAGATGTATTTTTATTTTATATTTGTATGCTTGTTTGTCATTTTATATTTGTATGTTTGTTTGTTTTATGGTTAACTTTTATGGCTGCAATATTTTCTGTCAATTTTCCATCTACAGGTGATATTTATAATATGTAATGATTCTTGTTTGATAGGTTTTAAGGTTATTCTTGCTTATTTACAGTTTGCTCTTATCAGTATGGCACTTGTAAAAATCAAGCTGGCAAACTAGACAGACAACAGCTCTGAAAGTGGTTCAGAAACTCTGCATGAAAGACATCAGAGAGAGAATCCAAGATGGCGGTGGAGGCAGAGACAACATGGTGAGCTGCTGGAGCAGTGGACCACTTGGAACAGGGCCACTATGGCCTTTTACAGACTTCTATTTATTGATTATTGAACACTTAAACAGTTGATGACTGGTCTTCAGTGAAGACTGAGGCTCAACAACAGGAATTCAAGGATTCCCAAGGAGGGATGGGTTTGTTCCCTTTCCTATGTTGTTGTTGTTGTTATGTGCTGTCGAGTCGCTTGCGACTCATAGCGACCCTATGTATAACAGCCCTAAACCGTGCTCTATCCCGTGCCAATCTCACTGCCTCTGACACATCCATTCCGATTTTACTCCAGTCACTGAATCAATCCACATCGTAGAGGGTCTTCCCCTCCTGCACTGTCCCTCCACTCTGACCAGCATGATGTCCCTCTCCAAAGACCTGTCTCTGCTTACAACATGTCCAAAGTATGTCAGGCGAAGCCCCAGAATCCTTGCCTCCAAGGAGCTGCCCTGTTTAACCCTCTCCAGGATGAATCTTTCTTTTCTTGGCAGTCCATGGTACATTCAGTACTCTTCTCCAGCACCACAGCTCAAAGGTGTCAATTTCCCTTCTGTCCTCCCTAGTCATTGTCCAACTCTCTGATGCATAACAAGTGATTGCAAAAACCATGGCCCCTATCAGGTGTACCTTAGTCTCCAGAGAGACACTATTGCTCTTGAGTACCTTAGAGAGGTCCCTAACCACAGACTTTCCAATCGCAATACGTTTTTTTATTTCCTGGCTACTGGTGCCAAGAGTGTTGACTGTGGAGACGAGCAAACTGAAGCTGTGAACAATCTCAATCTCCTCACCATCAATCCTGATGCTACCGATTGGTCCGGTGGTGAGAAT
>NW_006399930.1:82862-98870 GCF_000299155.1 Elephantulus edwardii | reverse complement strand
AAAGAAAGACATCAGAGAACAAAGAAAACAGATATGAGCAATAATTCTTCAACTCACAGTTTGGAAAGAAAAGACGTGGTGTACTTCAAACACTGCTTGACAGCAAATGCTAAATTGAAATATTGAATAAGAAGAACAGAACGCAGACCTGGAAAAAGCAAAGCATGGTCATTTTTAACAATCTGCTTACTATTAGAACCCAAGAAGGTGATCATCATAGCTTCAGCTGTAACCACATGATTTAGGAGGTGCTTTGGACTCATTGTCCTCACTGTCCTCCCTTCTCCCACTTCTCAACAAATAATAAAGAGAACCCTTCATTCCACCTCTCCCACCAGCACCAGCTCTACTTCAGGCCACCCCGTAACCTGTGTATCTGGAGCCAGAAGCTCTCAGAGCATTCTTCCTGTGCTGTACCTGGTTTGCAACCAGCCTGGAATGAGTGGGTGAACCTTATCTAAGTAGTGTCTTTCTCTTTTACTGAGCATCCTTACCTAGTATATTCAGGATCACATTTACCACTCTTAAATATGACAGACCAGTAGTGACTATCTCTTATATACATACATAATATAATCATAAGAGTTCTGGTGGGCTACCCTATAGGGAGTTATGCTTTTGATGAAAAGTGATCTCTTTTACAATTTTAATCCACCAGCAACTAAGAGGAAGTAAGTAGAGCAATCTCTTCCATGATTATGAGAAATCAGCAAAAAATCATCTTTAAGTTGGTCTTGACTCAACATTAAAGGATTAAATATATAAATACATATACATGCACACACACACACACACACACACACACGGGGGGGGGGCGAGTGCTCTGGTGGCCTAGTGGAAGAAGCTACACTGCAATCTCTAAGGCATGCAGTTCAAGGACATCAGTTGCTCCTTGGGAAAAGGATATGCAATCTCCTTCCATAAGATTAAATGCCTCTGAAGCCCTGCTGGAGGATCAGCTATGGGTCAGTTCTGACTCTACGGTGCACAACAAAAATAGCTATATGTATTTTTTTTCATTCATCCCATTGTCATCATATTAAAATCAACTCATAATTGAACCTCTAGTGGGATTCCAGAGGCTATATAAATTGCACAGGTAGAGAGAGATTACTCATCATTCTCCACCGTAGTGATTGGTGGATTTAAATCACCATGGAGATGCTGTCTTTGGGTAAACAGGATAACTCCCTGTAGTAAGCTACCAGAGATCCCTACCAAATATAAAACTAACAATGACAAATAGATATATTCTATGGATAATTTCTTACTCACAAAAATGTGTGATCACAACGAATTATGGCTAATACTGAGAATGATGGGAATCCCAGAACACTTAATTGTGCTCATGAAAAGTTGATACCTAGACTAAGAGGCTGTTGTTTGAATAGAACAAGAAAACATTGCATGAATAACATCAAGAAAAGTGTGTGTCAGGAAATTCAATTTGTATACTTAACAAATCATAAGAAAAACTGGATTTTATAAAGAAGAATGTGGCATCAAGATGGAAGAAATGCTTATCAACAACCTGTGTTATGACACAACCTTACTTGCTGAAACTGAAGAGGACTTGAAGCATTTGTGGCAGAAGACCAAAGTATAGCTTTCAATATAGATTACATCTCAATATCAAGAAAGTGAAAATACTCATGAGTGGGCCAATAGTCAACATTATGATAGATGGAGAGAACATTGAATTTGTCAACAATTTAATCTCATCACTTGGGCCCACAATCTACACCCTTAGTACCAACGGGGAAGAAGTGATCCAAATCACTAGGTGTTAGTGAGATGTAAATGATAAACAATGAGATATCATCCCACACCAGCAACAACCAAAAAGTTCAGTAGGAGAGCAAATAACAAATGCTGGTGAGGATATGGAGAAACTGGAACTCTCATACACAGTTGGGAATATAAAATGGTACAACCACATAAAATGTCATCTAGTGCTTCTTAGTCATCCTCCAGATTTCCTGGCATAATCTGGTAAGCACATCCAGGGCAGCATCTGCTTGCTGAAATATGTCAATTTGCATTCCATCAATTCCTGAGTCTTTGCCAATTACTTCAAAGTAGTTTGAATTTCCTCCTTCATCACCATAGGTTCTTAATCATATGTTGTTTTATGAAATTCTTCTGTGTCAGCCAATTCTTTTTGGTATATTGGCTCTGCATATTCCTTCCATCTTCTATTGATGCTTTACGGATCATTCAACATTCTGACTACAGCATCCTTAATTATTACTACTCAAGGCTTGAATTTGTTCTTCAGATACTTCACCTTAATAAATGCCATGTGAGTTCAACCCTTTTGATTTCAGACTACAGCTCCTCGAACGTTTCAGGATAATACTTTGCTTTTTCTTCCCACGATGCCTTTTGAAATCTTCTGTTCAGCTTCTTCTTGATTTCTTCCCTTTGCTTTGGCTACTCAGCATTGTAATCCAGTATTCAGAATCTCTTCTGATATAATTTTTATTTTGCTCTTTTCTTTCTCCTCTGTCTCTGATGACCTTTTGCTTTCTTGTGCCATGATATACTTGATAACCTCCCACAGCTCATCTGATCTTCAATGTTCAAGGTTTCAAACCTGTTGCTGAGAAGGTCTTTAAATTTTGGTGGGATAGACTAGAATACAAACATGGTTGTTGTGGATTTGATATGATTTTCTTTAGCTTTCATTTGAACTTGCATATGAATACTTGATAGTCTATTCCATCTGGTTTAGTTTTCACAGCTGATATCAAGCTTCTTCAGATATTTCTGCCACAGATGTATTTGATCTTATTCCTTACTGTATGTAGACCATCAGCTGAAGTCCTTGTATGTAGTCTCAATTTGTTTCTTATAAAAGATGTTTCCAATGAATAGGTCATGGATTGTATAGAAGTTTATCATTCTGTCTCAATCCTAATTGCTGTCAACAAGACCATGCTTTGTGACTAATGGTCCTTCTTTCCTGTTCCCAACTCTGGAATTTCAATAAGCCATTATTATCAAACATGGTTGCATGTTTGACCCAATTCCAACTACAAAAGTTGGTAGATGTCATCTATTTCCTCCTCTTGTTGGTGCATATATTAGAATTATAATAGTATTAACAGGTCTTCCTTGTATGCATATAAATTTTATCCTGTCACAACGTTGTTTTTCAAGATCGATTTAGAAATTGTTGTTTTAACTATGAAAGGGACTCCAATTTTTCTCACACTTTCATCTCCAGTGTAGTAGATCATATGATTATCTGATTCAAAATGTACTTTGCCAACCCATTTCATTTCTCCAGTTCTTATTATGTCAATAGTATGGCCAAGTGACTGGAAGAGATCTATATTTACTCCCTTTCAAAAAATGTGACCCAATAGAGTATGGAAATTATCAAATGATATCACTAATATCACATACAAGGCAGATACTGCTGAAGATTATGGAGAAATGACTGGAACTGTACATTAGCAGAGAACTTCTAGATGTGAAGGGTGGGTTTAGAAGAAGCTGTGCATGATGGAAATGATAACCAATGTTAGATGGATCTTGACCAAAAGCAAAGAGAATCAGAAGAATGTCTATCTGTGTTTCATTGACTATGCAAAGGCATTTTACAACAAATTGTGGCTAACCTAGAGAAGAATGTGGTTTCCAGAATGCTTAATTATGCTCATGAAAAACCTATACTTGGACCATGAGGCAATACTAAGAACAGAGCAGGGAAACACTGCGTGGTTCAAAATCAGGAAAGATGTGTGTCAGGGATGTATGTTATCTCCATATCTTTTCAATTTATATTCAAAACAGATCATTTGGGAGGCTGGACTTTATGAGGAGGAATGTAACATCAGGATTAGAGAAAACTCATCAACAACCTGAGTTATGCAGTTGATATGACTTTGCTTGCTGAAACTGAGGATGAGCATTTGCTGCAGAAGGTCAAGGACTGTAGTTTTCAATATGAACTGAAACTTAACATCAAGAAAACAAATATTCTCCTCACCAATTTGGAGCTAATTTGGAGCTTCATGATGGATGGAGAAGAGATTGCCATTGTAAATAATTTCATCTTGCTTGGTTCCACAACCAACACTTACCAGCAGTCAGTAAATCAAAAGGCTAATTGCAATGGGAAAGTTTGCTAATAGGGACCTCTCTAGAGTATTGAAGAGTAACGATGTCAGTCTGAAGATTAAGGTGCACCTGATCTAGGCCATGGTCTTCACAATTACTTGCTATGTATCCAAAAGCTGGATAATAACTAAGGACGATAGAGAAAAGATCGATGCTTTTGAGTTGTAGTGTTAGAGAAGAGTGTTGAACCTACTGTGGACTGCCAGAAGTAACAAACAAACTATCCTGGAGAGGGTGCAAGCAGTCTGTTCCCTGGAGGCAAGGAATTTGAAGATTTGCTTCACATGCTTTGGGTGTATGGCCAGGAGAGAACAGTCCTTGGAGAGGGACATTAGGCTTGGAAGGGTATAGGGATAGCATAAGAGAGGAAAACCCAGGATGAAATATATTGATTCAATGACTGAAAAAATGGTGTTAGCATGTCCAGCGCGTGCACACGTATTCACCTATGGAATGTGCACGCACCGTGTATACAGATTAAACTCAGCTGGCTCTATAAAAAAAAATGGTGTTAGGTCTGTCAGAGATGATGAGATTGCTTCAAGATAGAGCAGGTTTCAGAGCTAATGTACATAGGGCTGCTATAAGTTGCAGATTACTTAATGGCACGTAAAAACAATAGCAGGGCTTCCTAAAAAAATTGGAACTAGAAATATCATTAGGCCCAATAATCTCATTATTGAGAATATATCCTAAAGAAACCAGAGACATAGCATAGATATATGCATACATGTGGCTTTTTTTGCAACATTATTTACAATATTGAAGCAATGAAAGCAACCCATATGCCCATCGGCAAACTAATGGATAGAAAAACTGTGGTACATTTATATAATGGAATATTGCACAGCATTGAGAAAAATTAAAGTGCAACAATCAATGAACAGAAATCTAAAATATCTGTAAATGTTCATTAAAATTAACAAAATAAAATTTTAAAAAAAAAGTACCCAACTTCAATGAGTCTGGAAGGCCGTATGCTGAGTAAAAGACCTCAGTCAAAAAAAGGACAAATACTGTGAAAACCACTGTTATAAAAATAGAATACAGGAGTGTGGTAAGACAGGCAGGAAAATAATGGCTACATAATAAACACTACACTGGAATATATGTAAAACAGGGGAGTAAAAACTACTTGAAACGAATGAATGACTTATAAGTAGCAGACTCAACATAGAATTTATTAAAGAAATAGTTTGGGGAGTGGAAGAGGCAAAGCAAATCTGATTTTAGTCCAACAGTCCCATGCCATACTAACAAGGCCCAATTCATCAATTAGTGAAAGTCCAGGTTCAGCTCAGCAGCACAAATTAACACTCTGGTTTCTTTGATTATCCAGCAAACTTTATCTCAGAGCAGTTATAAGTCAGCTTTTCCTTCAATCATCCAGGAAGCAAAACCTTTACTTGTGGATCCATCTCTATGGCTCCTCTGGTTGCATCTTGCCACAGTCTCTTCATAGTAGTGGCACAGTCTTTCACCCTCTTTCCGACACTGTTTTTCACAGAGTGAAAAATACTTTCTTATCTTTGTCCCAGAGTTGTTGATGATTTGCAAGACCATGCATCCACAGTTAAGGTATAATAATGTATGATATAAGGTAGCTAGAGACCCTTCCCCCAACAGGGACTAATACAATGGATGGGAAAGCCAATTTTGAAGGTTTCTGACACCACAGATGATTAAGGATTATGTGTATGACATTCTTTGAAACAAGACATGCATTGCAAAGTGTATTTGGGGAAAGGGAGGGAGGAAAACGTGTATCAATAAATTAATTAAGACACAACATTTCTGTAAAAGTTCACAAGTATCAAGTTATTTCTGACTCATAGCTGACCCTTCATGGAGTTTCAGAAGCTATAAATCAAACTGGAGGAGATTGTCCATCTTTTTTCTATGGAACAACTGGTGGATTTGAACCACATGCCTTTGAGTGGGCAGCATAATTCCTTACTGCTAAGCCACCAGATGTCCCTACATAGGACATTCAGCTTTGTAATTTCATTGGAATTTGTATGACTGACATGTATTTCTGAAAGTAAAACTATGAAACATTTTATCTACAATGCCTTATTACTGGGTTTTAATTAGTAGGATATGAAAGCAATCAATTAAAGACCATGCTTTAATATACTGTGCTCATTTACTGAAGACATTTTTGCATCCATTCAATGTATTAAAATATATATAGTGATAGAGAAAAAGGCTTACAGAACTCAAGCTTAGAATTTCAAGTTCTTGAACTCAGACTCTGAGGAAAAACACTGAATACTCTTATAACAATTTAAAACACTCCTAGTTTTTTGAGAAATAACACAGTTTCACTTTTGTCTACTTGAGAAGGTGAAAATGGAGACTGACTTGGCCCTATTCTGCATTAGAATGTATTGTTCACAATTCCATCTACACTTTAAGCAATGTGGATAAAATCTTAATTCTAAAGAATTAATACATCTGATAGGATAAATATGCCATAGTTATTCAGAGGGAAGTATTCTCTGCTGAATTTGCACAGGTTAGTTATGGTGACAGATTTAGAAATGCCACCTGAAGATAAAGTGAGCATAGTCCATAAAGAGTTGCACTGCTAATGTAAATGCAATGCTTCTCTGGTGGTGAAAATCCACCAGACACTGAAAAAGAAATATGGGCCATTCCCATATGATTTATATTGAAAACCTGCTGGAGGGTCAGCTATGAGGATTCTAAATTCTGGAATAAATAATAAAAATATGGTCATACATGGGAATGAAGACTAAACAAGGAAAAGAAATAATGAATGCAGATCTCTCTATTATTGTATGTTGGAATTAAATTATAAATCATTAGCATTATGCCCAGATCTGGACTAGGGAAGTATAATATTTATAGGACATCAGATAGATTTATAAAGCTTGCAACACTGTACCTTGGTCTGTGAACCATTCGTGAAGCACTCCCCCATTGTCACCAATGCAGTGGCCAACTTAGGTATGCAAATGAAAAATAGATGGCTATAAAACTTAAAACAGGATTCAACAAGCAAAGCTTAATTTATTTCCTAAGCAAAGGAGAGGCCAACAGTAGCTATTCTCAAACTTAGACGGGCCCAACATTGTAGGAAGGACTTTGATAACTATGCAACACCTGTAGCACATTTCAACCCATTGCACAGACTATATGAGCTTGGCATATCCTGGTATCCTTATAGAATACGGACTTCTTTAACACTGAGGAGTATAATTCTGAATATTTTCCTTCCCAAAAGCATTCTGCTCAGCCAGTCTTGTACATGTCTATTCCTTTAGGTCTGTGAGATGATTAAATAGAAATGTATTTCTACTCTGTAAGATATCGATTCTTCTTTCATCATCCTTATTCATTGTCTAGCTCTCAGATGCATAGTTAGTGATAGGGAAGACCATGGCCTGATCAGATGCACCTTAGTCCTCACACTGATTCTTGCTCCTCAATAATTTGAAGAAACCCCTGAGTGTAGACTTTCCCAGTGCATTATAATAAATGGAGAAAAGATTGAAAATTACAAGAACATCATCTTACTTGTGTCCATCCATAATCAACACTCTTGGTACCAGCAATCAGGAAATCAGGAAATGTATTGCAATGGGAAAATCTGCAATGAAGGACCTCTTCAAATTATTAAAGAACAATGATGTCAGTTTGAGGACTAAGGTGTGTCTGATTGAAGCATTGTCTTTCTAATCACTTGCTGTACATCTGTGAGCTGGACAAGGAATAAAGACAACAGAAGAAGAATGCCTTTAAGCTTTGGAAAAGAGCACTGAATGTCATGGACTTCCAAAAGAATAAACAAATATGTCTTGGAAAAGCTACACCCAGAGTGTTCCTTGGAGTCAGGGGTAATAAAGCTTTGCCTCACATGTTTCAGGCATGTTGCTAGAAGAGGCCGTTTCTCAGAAAGAGGCTTCAGACTTAAAAACAATGAAGGTTCAGTAAAGAAGAGTAAGCACCTCAATCACATGGATTGGCACAGCCACTGTCCCAATGGCTCTGTTGTTGTTGTTGTTGTTGTTATGTGCCATCGAGTATTTTGCAACTCATAGTGACCCCATGTACAAGAGCCCTAAATGCCATTCCATCCTGTGCCAACCTCGCTGTCTCAAACACATTCATTCCCACCACTCCACTCACAGAATCGATCCATCTCATCAAAGGTCTTCCTCTCCTGCGCCGTCCCTCCACTCTCCCAAACATGATGTCCCTCTCCAAGGACCAGTCCCTCCTTGCAACATGCCCAAAGTATGTCAGACAAAGCTTCAGAATCCTTGACTTCAGGGAACATTGTGGTTTCACCCTCTCCAGGACAAATCTGTTTGTTCTCCTTGCCATACATGGTATATTCAACACTCTTCTCCAGCACCACAACTCAAAGGCATCAATTCTCTTTCTATCATCCCTATTCACTGTCCCACTCTCCGATGCATAGCATGTAATTGCAAAGACTATAGCGTGGATCAGGTGCACCTTAGTCTCCAGCCTGACGTTGTTCCACTTCAGTACTCTTGAGAGGTCCCACACAGCTGACTTTCCCAAGGCAATTCATCTCCTGATTTCCTGGCTGCTGTTTCCAAGAGTGTTGCAAACTAAAACTGTTAACTATCTCAGTCTCTTCACCGTGCATACTGAAGCTGCCAATTGGCCCAGTGGTGAAAATCTTTGTTTTCTTGATATTGAGCTTCAATCCATATTGAAGACTGCAGTCCTTGACCTTCTGCAGCAAGCGCTTCAGGTCCTCCTCAGTGGCAGCAAGCAGGGCTGTGTCATCTGCATAATGCAGGTTGTTGACGATTCTTCCACCAATCCTGATGCCACATTCCTCCTTGTACAGCCCAGCGTCTTGGATGATCTGTTTTGCATACAAATTGAAAAGGTATGGAGACAAAATGCATCCCTGATGGGACCCCTTTCTTGATTTTGAACCATCCAGTGTGGGTTAGAATGTGTGAAGATGGCACAAGATAGGACAGGGTTCTGATCTGATTTTCATTGGATTGCTATGGGTCATACTCAACTCGATGACACCTAACAACAACTTAGTAACACTTGCTTCAGTTAACATTCTCTTGAGGTATCCACAATATTAGATATCTTTAACTTCATTTCTTATAGCAGATGTAAAGCCTGTCAAGAAGACTCCCACTAATACAGTGACCATTCATGGAATTGCATCTCTTTGTGAAAAAAAGACACACCATTTTCTCCTGAGGAGCAACTGGAAGGTTCAACTATCCAACATTTTGGTCAACAGCACAGCAACATAGGCACTAGGCTCTCAGAACATTACCAAAAGGAGAACATAACAGTGGATTCATTTATGCAAATATTAGAATCTGCATCAATTTGACTTTTGCATAATTACATTGAAGGAATAAGTTGAAAAACTAAAATACATTGTCTGAACCAGTATAATGGCATCTCTGTTCCATAATAGTTTGAATAAAATGAGCACTGACAAATAGCTCAAAATTAATCTCATACAATTAGGGAACCTTGATATTTTGAGGTCAACTTATGCTAGTGACTTTATAGCATTATTTGCATATAGTGGTTGTTGTTAAGTGACATGAGTCATAGAGAAGTCATAGTGACCCTATGAACAAAAGAGCTGAACACTTGTACAACTTTCATCGTTTCTCCAAGTTCATAGGGTTTCCAGAGGCAAGCTATTCCGGAAGTGGATGCCACTCCTGATTCCAAGCTTGTTTTAATAGGGGAGCTCCACCAAACACTGTCCACCATAGGTAACCATTATCGCATTTGACACATCTAACAGTGTATAGCATCATAGCAATCACAAGTTACCTCTGTACAGCAAATGAACAACCAGTGCTATACCACTTAGGAAAATGTTTGATCAAAAACAATTAAAATCAGGCTCGAGGATCTCAGATTAAAATCACTCACCTTTGGGTTGGTGCCATAACTTTCTACCCACCAGTTAACATTTAAAATATAGGCAATATGATTTATTTTATGGATAATTATTATCTCAAAAATTTGAGAGTGAAGATCATTAGTGAAACTTCCTATATGCCATTTTACAAGGTGAAATACACATATTAAATATATTTGAAAAACTAATTAATTTATGAGAATGTGTAAATCCTAACGTGGATAGTTAAAAGATTTATAACAGCTAGGAACCGTAATGAAATAAATAACAAATTAAAATGCAAAGCTTCTTTCTCAGTGTTCATGCTAAGTGATGTGAGTTCATGAATATATGCTCATGAAAAGTTACTTTAAATTAATTTTTCTAGATGTATTTTCTAGGAAAATATTTTTTATAAAAGTTTAACACCTGCAGATAGTGAGTATAAGAATGTAACAATCATAAAATGTAAAAATTAAGGGTGTTCAGAAAGAAGAAATTATAGTGCTAGACTATTTTTCCTGGTCTAAATAATTTCTTTCACAATAAAATTATTTTAAAGGAAAACAAAATGCTCATTTTGAAAACAACTAAGAGAACCCTGTAGCTGTTTAAAGGAATCTGACCCATAATAACCTTATAGGATGGAACAGAACTGTTCCACATGGCTTCCAAGATTGTAATATTATTTTATGGAATACAACTGCAAAATCTTCCAACTGCTGTTTGACTAGTGTGTTTAAATTACTTTTACTTAGAAGTCCAGCTTTTGGACAATATTAATTGTCTGTAGGGAATTGAATCATTAACTCAAAGATTGGGAGTCTTGGAGGTTCAAATCTATCAGAAGCTGAGCAGAAGAAAGATGGGTAATGTCTTCCCTTGTAGTCTCAGTGTCAGGAATATAATGGAGGATCAGCTATGAGCCAGTTCCAGCTTGATAGAAAGGATTTTGTGTTGGTTTTTTGTTTTGATTTTTAATGTGTGTATATTGATTTACTGTTCATATATTTTCTTTCATAAGATAGTCAAATTATGTCTTTATTTTTAAAATTTTACTTCATATTGTTGTTGTTGTTGTTGTTATTCTTTGCCATCTAGTTGCTGGTGACTCATAGTGACCCTGTGTACAACAGCCCAAAACCCTGCTCTATCCTGTGCCAATCCTATTGTTTCTGGTAAACTACCCCATTACCCCAGTGACAGAATAAATTCACCTCATATAGGGTCTTTCTCTCCTGCACTGTCCCAAACATGATGTCCTTCTTCAAGAACTGGTCCCTTTTTGTGACATGCCTAAAGTATGTCAGTCGAAGCTTCAGTATCCTTGACTCCAAGGAGCAGCCCAGCTTCACCCTCCCCAGGAGGTTTGTTCCCTGTTTGTTCTCCCAGCAGTCCATAGTGTATTCAACATTCTTCTCCAGCACCACAGCTCAAAGGCATCAATTCTCTTTCTATCATTCTTATTCACTGTCTTGCTCTTAGATGCATAGCATGCAATTGTGAAGACTATAGCCCAGATCAGGTGCACCTTAGTCTCCAGCCTGATGTTGTTGCTCTTAAGTACTCTAGAAAGGTCCCACACAGCTGAATTTCCCAATGCAATTCGTCTCTTGATTTCCTGGCTGCTGCGATCAAGAGTGTTGACTGTGGAGCCAAACTAATACTGTTAACTATCTCAATCTCTTCACCATGCATACTGATGCTGACAATTGGCCCAGTGGTGAGAATCTTTGCTTTCTTGATGTTGGGCTTTAATCCATATAGGAGGCTGTAATCCTTGACCTTCTGCAGCAAGCACTTCAGGGCCTCCCCTGTTTCAGCAAGCAGGGTTGTGTCATCTGCATAATGCAGTTTGTTGATGATTTTTTCCACCAATCCTGATGCCACATTCCTCCTTGTATAGATAGCCCAGAGACCCAGGTGATCTGTTCTGCATAAAGACTGAAAAGGTATGGAGACAAAATATATCCCTGGCAGATCCCCTTCCCAATTTGGAACTATGCAGTGCCTCTTTGCTCTGTTCTGACAACTGCCTCTTGGTCCAAGTATAGGTTTCACATAAGCACAGTCAAATATTCAGGGATTTCCATTCTTCTTAGAGTCTGCCATGTCTTGTTGTGATCCACACAGTCAAAAGCCTTTACATAGTCAATGAAGTTCTTTCCAACTCTTTGCTATTACAAATAGTCCTCCAATAAACATGGGTGTGAGTATGTCAGCTGGTTTTGTCGTTCTTATTGCTTTGTGATATATGCTTAGTAGTGATTTTTTTTTCTGAAGCGCATGGTATTTCTGTACTAAATTAAGGAAGTACTAAATACTTTTAATATTTGATGCATCAAGTTATATCACCATTATCAGTGTATAAGAGTTCCAGTCTCTTCACATTCTTGCCAGCATTTGTTGAGCATTTCTTCATGTGTTGGGTTTTTTTGGTTGGTTTTTTTTTTTCCTTGTGAATGTCTTCTTTGATTAAATGTCTTTTTATGTCCTATCCCAATTTTTAATTGATTTTTTGTCTTTTTCTTTTTAGGATTTACTATATATTTTAGAGATAAGTCCCTTAATTCTAGTTATGTCACTACTAAATATTTTTCTCAATCTTTAGATTCCCTTTTTACTTTTCTATAAAATTATTTTGATGTACAGAAGGACTTAATTTTGTTCCCATTCCAAAGAAAGGTGACCCAACAGAGTGCGGGAATTATCGAACAATATCATTAATATCACATGCAAGCAAGATTCTGCTGAAAATGATCCAAAAAGGTTTGGAACAATATGTCAACAGAGAACTGCCAGATGTGCAGGCTGGATTAAGAAGAGGTGGTGGTACTAGGGATATTATAACTAATGTTAGATGGATCTTGGCAGAAAACAAAGAATACCAGAAGAATGTCTATCTGTACTTCATTGACTATGCAAAGGCTTTTGACTGTGTGGGTCACAACAAGCTATGGCTGACTCTGAGAAGAAGGGGAATCCCAGAATATTTGTTTATGCTAATGTTAAACCTATACTTGGCCCAATAGGCAGTCACCAGAACAGAGCAAGGAGACACTCCATGGTTCAAAATCAAGAAGGGGGTCCATCAGGGATGTATTGTGTCCATACCTTTTCCATCTGTATCCAGAACAGATCATTTGAGACGCTGGGCTGTATGAGGAGGAATGTAGCATCAGGATTGGTGGAAGAGTCATCAACAACCTGCGTTATGCAGATGACACAACCCTGCTTGATGAAACTGAGGAGTACCTGAAGCACATGCTACAGAAGGTCAGGAATTATAGCCTCCTATATAGATTTAAGCTCAACATCAAGAAAACAAAAATTCTCACCACTGGGCCAATTGGCAGCATCAGTATGGGTGGTGAAGAGATTGAGATAGTTAACAGTATTCGTTTGTTTGGCTCCACAGTCAACACTCTTGATCGCAACAGCCAGGAAATCAAGAGACGAATTGCATTGGGAAATTCAGCTGTGTGGGACCTCTCAAGAGTACTGAAGAGCAACGACATCAGGCTGGAGACTAAGGTGCGCCTGATCCGGGCTATACTCTTTGCAATTATGTGTTATGCGTCAGAGAGTTGCACAGTGAATAAGGATGATAGAAAGAGAATTGATGCCTTTGAGCTGTGGTGCTGGAGAAGAGTGTTGAATATAACATGGACTGCTAGAACAAACAGGTTTGTCCTGGAGAAGGTGAAGTCGGAATGCTCTTTGGAGTCCAGGATTCTTGAAGCTTCGTCTGATGTACTTTGGGCATGTTGCAAGGAAGGACTGGTCCTTGGAGAGGGACATCATGTTTTTCAGAGTGGATGGACTGCATAGGAGAGGAAGACCTTTGATGAGATGGATCAATTCTGTGACTGGAGTGGTGGGAATGAGTGCATTTGAGACGGCGAGGTTGGCACAGCCTAGAACAGCATTTAGAGCGCTTGCCTATAGGGTCACTATGAGTCGCAAACAACTCAATGGCACATAACAACAACAATAACATCTTCTAATTTGTTATTTTTACCTATTGTATTAAAATACATATTTTAGATAGAAAATCCTCAGTTTACAATTGTATTCTTATTTTCTTTAGCACATTAAATGTGTTGTTTCCTTATTATCACCATAGATTCAGATGAAGTCTTCCATGAATTAGATCTTGTCTAAATGGATGTAGTAAGTTTTTAGGATTTATTGCTACAGTTATTCATTATTTTAGAGGGTTGTGTTTTTTTCCTTATGTTGCCTTTGGAATATATGTTTGTTATCATTGATTTTTAATTGTTAATATCATGAGAGTGAGAATCCCATTTGTGTTTTCTTTTCTCTGATGTCATTTGAATATCTTACAAATCTTTTCTCATAGGTGGATTCTTTTTCTATAAAATGCTACCAACAATTGTTGTTGTTGTTGTTAAGCTCTGTCGAGTCACAGGCAACTCATAGCGACCCTATGAAGGAGAGTCCTCAAAACTTGGGTGTCTTTCATCCTCTCTCCAGGTTCATAGGGTTTCCGGAGGCAAGCGATTATGAAAGTGGATGCCACTCCTCCTTCCACCCTTGTTTTAATCAGGGAGCTCCACCCCACTCTCAGTCTGCATTGGATAGCAAAACATTAACGCATTTGACACATCCATGTCACAGTGTTCAGACTCACAGCAACCACAAGTGACCGAGGGACGGTGACTTGTACACCAGGGCTATACGACCTAGAGGAATGTCTGAACAAAAACAATGAAAGACTGGCCTGAGGACCGCGGATTAAAAGTCACCCACCTTGGTCTTGGTCACATTGTTTTCTCTTCACTGGGCCAGCTTATTATGGCTGTTTCCTCCCTCCTCTTCTCCTTTTGGGCTTGAAGCCACTGCTGCCTTCAACCCAAGGCCAAGCGTGGCTTCCCTGGCTCCTGGAGACAGAGTCGCCTTTCTCCAGAGACCGCCACAACATAACACAACTCCCACATACACAGCACCATGCTCTCTTGCCACCTACCAACAATTATGTATTAAATATTTTTCCAATTATATTCTCTCACCTTCTATTATTTCAGTTACACATTTGTTGGGCTAAGATTTTGTTTTTTGTTGTTGTTATTTCTGTGTACCATAGAGTCAAAATTTACCCATCATTGACCCTCAGGCGGGTTTTCAGAATCAGTTAATTGCAAGGGAAGAGACTGCCCATCCTCTCAAGAAGTGGCTGGTGGCCTGGAACTGCTTGCCTTCGGGACTGCAGCAGAGCTTCCTGCCACTAGGCCACCAGAGCGCCCTTAAGATTTTGTATACTATTTAAAAATGTCTGTCTTACTATTTTTTAAATTAGGCCATTTCTACTGTTTTATCATTTACGCTTTCCACTAAAATACGTACTCAGCTATTAAATATATTTTAGAAATGTTTTCTTTTAGTTATATGTTAGCATTTGATCCTTTTATAGTGTTTATTTGCATAAGGAATGTCTTCTGAGGCAGAGTGAATTTTTAGGATAAAATAGAAAACTGGGATTAAAAATTATATGGACAATGAGGCAAAAGATGAAATGTATATTTTATAGAGGTTGCTAAGTAAGATGCATATTTTTGCCACAAATTTGTTTATCAGAAAACTTGGCCAATTTGATAGCCTTACTATAAGTGTTATGGAAATGCTTTTGTTGCTAGGTAACACAGTTCACCAGCATAACTAATGTTAGGTTTTGGCAAATGTCCATACTATGAGCTTATTCTGTATTAGCTAATACCTAAGGAATCTTAATTAAAAGGAGCTTGGGGAGTTTTCAATATATATTTAATGCTACCATGAAGCAACTGAATTTTTTTTCTTATATCAAAACTCTGAAATATAAAAGAAGTATAGTCGTAATAAACCCATTAAGGTTAATGTAAGTGATTACTACATATACACATAATGAAATCTTAAAAGCAATACATAAATTATATTAATATTTTAGATGTTTCTTGGAAATAATGACAAGAAATTGTAACATT
>NW_006399930.1:74841-82720 GCF_000299155.1 Elephantulus edwardii | reverse complement strand
TTGTGTAAATAAAATAAAAATATGTCTCCAAAAGTATCTTACCTACATGATGATTTAAATGTTCTCCATCTGGACATGAAACATGCATTTTTATGTAGCTTCAAAATTTCTCAGCTAATTGTCTAATACACTGCTCATGTACAGATACACGTACATCCAACCTTAAATATTTTGTTCTATTTTAGTACATATAATTCTAGAAATCTCACTTCTTATTGTTGTTGTTAAACGCTATCAGTTGAGTACAATTCATAGCATCCTGTGAATAGACCTGAACTCTGTCTCATCTTGTGTCATTCTTATCATCTCTAACACTTGTGAGCCCATTCCTACAGTCACTATAACAATCCATCTTGTTGAGTCTTCTTCACCTTTCCTGACCCTCTTTCTTTCCAAGAATGATATCGCTTTTTAAGCAATGGAAATGATATCTCTCCTAGCAACATCTCCAAAGTAAGAGAGACGAAGAAGCTTCACCATCCTTGCCTCCATAGAGCACTCTAGCTACTTTTTTTCTTTCTATTGGCAGTCCATGTGATATTTAGTACTCTTCTCTAACACCACAACTACAAGTCATTGAACATTTTTCTGTAATCCTTATTCTTTGCAAGGTGTCTGTCTTCTTGGAATCCTATAAATATCCTCTTCAAGTCCCACACCTCATTAAAGATTCAGTATTAGAAGACTAAAAGAGAATAATTTGTTGTTGTTGTTGTTGTTGTTATGTGCCATCGAGTCGTTTGCGACTCATAGTGACCCTATGTACAAGAGCTCTAAACTCCGTTCTATCCTATGCCAACCTAGCCATCTCAAACGCACTTATTTCCACCGCTCTAGTCATAGAATTGATCCATCTCATCGAAGGTCTTCCTCTCCTTTGTCGCCCCTCCACTATCCCAAACATGATGTCCCTCTCTAAGGACCAGTCCCTCCTTGCAACATGCCCAAAGTACATCAGACAAAGCTTCAGAATCCTTGACTCCAAGGAGCATTCTGGCTTCACCTTGTCCAGGACAAACCTGTTTGTTCTCCTAGCTGTTCATGGCATATTCAACACTCTTCTCCAGCACCAAAGCTCAAAGACATCAATTCTCTTTCTATCAAACCTATTCACTGTCCAACTCTCTGATGCATAGCACGTAATTGCGAAGACTATAGCCTGGACCGTGGAAGGAGGAGTGGCATCCACGTCCATAATAACTTGCCTCCGGAAACCCTATGAACCTGGAGAGAGGATGAAAGGCATCCAAGCACCGAGGACTCTCCTTCATAGGGTCGCTACGAGTTGCCTGCGACAAGACGGCACTTAACAACAACAACAAACAACATAGCCCAGATCAGGCACACCTTAGTCTCCAGCCTGATGTCATTGCTCTTCAGTACTCCTGAGAGGTCCTTCACAACAGACTTTCCCAATGCAATTCATCTCTTGATTTCCTGGAGGCTGTTACCAAGAGTGTTGATTGTGGAGCCAAGCAAACTAATACTGTTAACTATCTCAATCTCTTCACCATGCATATTGATGCTGCCAATTGGCCCAGTGGTGAGAATCTTTGTTTTCTTGATGTTGAACTTCAAATCATATAGGAGGCTGCAGTCCTTGACTTTCTGCAGCAAACGCTTCCGGTCCTCCTCAGAATAATTTGTATGTGGTTATATTTCTTAATTGCTCCAAGAAATTAAGGCTCTAAATATCATACTTATCATCCCAGTGTTGTTTGGTGCCATCGAGTTGAGTATGACTCCTAGCGACCCTAAGAACTGAAGATCTGAGCTTTGTTCTATCATGTGCTGTCCTCACATTTCCTGACACACCACAGCTCATTGTGGCAGTCACCATGGTAATCAACCTGGTTGAGGGTTTTCTTCTTTTTAGCTGAGGCTCCATCCTTCGCAGCATCATGTCCTTCTCCCAGTAATAGCCCCTCCTAACAACATGCCCAAAGTATAAGAGGTGAAGTCTCATCATACTTGTCTCCAAAGAAAAGTATGTTGTTAAACATTAAATGAGTTGTTTATAAATGAATATGTAACACTCAAGCCTTTCTTCTGTTACTCTACTGAATGGCTCTGCTTTATTTGTTGACGTAAGACAATTACAGATATTGTACCTAAAAATGATGCCAGAACTGTATTGTCTCAATGTCCTGGAGTCCACAGGTCAAAATCAGGTTATTAGCCATGTTGATCACTTCTGGGGACTTTCTGTTGTTTGTGTCATCAAGAAAGAACCAGCCCAGATCTCACATGCTAGTGGGTTTTCAGAGACAGTAAACTTCATGGGAGATTGCCCATCCTTCTTCAATGGCACAGTTGGTGAATTCAAACCTCACCCCTTTGGTTTTGCATTCCAGGTTTTTTCTTAATACTAGGCCATCAGTCTAAGACTATTGCTGACACTGAGAAGAATGAGGAACTCAGAACTCTTTATTGTGTCCATATGAAATCTATACCTAGACCAAGAAACTGCTGTTTGCATAGAACAAGAATATCCCTATTCAATCTGTATGCTGATCAAGTTATTGCAGTATCTGGACTCCATGCAGAAGAACGCGGCATCAAGATCGAAGCAAGACTCATTGAGAATCTACTCTATGTAAGTGTCACAATCTTAATTGCTGAAAGTGAGAAGAACTTTAGGCATTTGCTGCCGAAGAACAGACAAAATCCACATGGATTGCATTTTAGTGCCAAGGAAACAAAAATTCTTATCTCAGTTCCAAAAGCCCAAATCATAGTATATGGAGAAAAAATTGAAACTGTAAATGACTTAATATAATTTGGATCCACAATCAATACACTTGGAACCAGCAGTCAAGAGATCAGGAGATGTATTGCACTGGACAAGTCTATAGTCAAAGAACACTCTAAATTATTTAGGAGAAATGATGTTAGTTTAAGGACTAAGGTGTAATTGATTCAAATCATGGTCTTTTTAATCACTAGCTATGCCTCGGAGAAATGGACATTGAATAAAGATAAGAGAAGAAAAATTGATGCCTTTGAGCTGTGGTATTGGAGAAAAGTACCAAATAGCTTATGGATTGCCAAAAGAACAAACAGATATGTCTTGGAATATGTGCTGCCAGAGCACTCCTTAGAGGCAAGGATGATGATGCTTCTACATATACCAATGGCATGTTGCTAAAAGAAGAACATGTTGTTTGAGAAGAACATCCTTCTTACAAAGTTTGGGGAATGGTGAAGGAGAGGAAGACACTCAACCAGCTTGATTGACACAGTAACTGTAGTTATGGGCTCATTGTGTTAGAGATTATGAGGTTGGTACAAGATAGGACGGGTTCATATCTGTTATTCATAAAGTCTCTGTGAGTGAGACTCCACTTGATGACACTCAACAACAACAATGATGCCAAATATATTAATACGAATCACTAGCAATTAAAAATGTGCCTCAATTTTAAAAAGAAAAAATAGAAAAAATGTGATTAATACTTAATGCTACAGCTAATGATCATGAAGCTCTGCCCCGGGATATAAGTTCTCGATACTGCTTTCAAATAACTCTAATTCTACTGATGTTCTTCTGTCTGGGAGCTTTACTCACAGTAGTCTCTTCAAATTATAATAGCAACTAGGAATCCTCATTTAATATAAAAAAAATTACCTTTAAACTTCTTTTAAACACTTACAAACTAACCACAGCATTTCAAAAGAGTTTTTATGGGAGAAAGAGGCATTTGATTATGTATAATTACCAGGCACTAAATAATACTATTAATTTCAACAGTTTTTCTTATGTGTCTTCTTTTCCCTGTTTGGACTAATTCCTGAGATCATCTCTGTGCAAATGTAGGCAGTGCACTGAAAAGCCTCAAGGAGAAATGTTTCCTGTGGTTTTCAATAGACAGAGGAACAAATTCCATGTTTAAAGTTAATCCTGATTTCCTGCCTAACTCCCTTTCCAAGAAGAATTTACTTTACTCTTTAATCTTTCAAAATCCACTAATGGAGACTTGAGAGGAATGGGGATTATAGAAGTTGTCTAAACTCTACAAACTGAATGAACCTCTAAGTAGTCAATCTATTGAATAATGTTATAAGTTATTTTATCTGATCTAAAATACTAGCCAGTTGCATATGGAAAATGAAAAGTTACAGAAATATTCCTCTCAATATTGAAAGCTAATATTTGTTTAATGTTTGTTATTGTAAAATACTATTTTCAATGCTTGACTCTTAATCACCACAACAAGGCCATAATTACATATTAATACAAAATTCACTTTATCTGTGAGGAAATAATTCAGATAAATTCAAGTAAGTGCCTAGTATTAGACAATTAGAAATAGCTAAACTAAAATTTTAACCTGGAATTATTTTATTTTGCATCACTACAGTTCATGCCCTTCAATGGATGTCAAAGATGCTAAATTTTATATTTGAAATACTCATCTCTTCTACCTATTTCAACTGAACTTGTGGCACACAAATTGTTTGATGAGGAAGAAAATAAAAAGGCGATCTAAGCTAGAAGTGGCATTTTTTTACGTGAATCCACAAACACCCTTGGTAGTAGCAGTCAGGAAATCAGGAATTGCATTGACCTGTGAATATCTGCAGTCAGGAACTCATCCAAACTATTGAGGAGCAATGATGTCAGTTTGAGATCTAAGGTGTGTCTGATTCAGGTCATGGTCTTCTCAATCACTTGCTATGCATCTGAGAGATGAAGAATGAATAAGGATGACAGAAGAAGAATTTATGCCTTTGAGCTGTGGTGTTGGAGAATACTGAACATCCAGTGGATTGCCAAAAGAACAAACAAGTATGTCTTAGAGAATGTGGAGCTAGAATGCTCCATGGAAGCAGAGATGGTGAAATTTTATGTCACTTATTTTGGGGATTTTTCAGGAGTAACCAGACCTTGAAGAAGACATTATGCTGGAAAAGGAAGAGAGTCAGCAAGAGAGGAAGGCTCTCAATGAGATGGATTGACATAGTGACCACCAGAAAGGTGTTTAGCATGACGGGGGTTGTGAAGATGGCATAGGACAAGGCAAAAGTTAGAATGGTTATTGAAAAGGTCACGTGAGTTATAGTTGACAAAATTGTACCTCACAACAAAAGCATGAAGGAAGTTATTATTGTATTTTTTAAATAATGGAACTAATTATTCATAAAAAGTGATATATATGTTTAAATTATTCAAAAACTGGTGAACTGGGTACTCCAAGTGTGTGTGTGTGTGTGTGTGTGTGTGTAATAAACAGGAAAAAGATGAGAAATCTCTTCCAGTGCAATTTACTGCTTCTTCAACTCACTATGAATTGACTCTTACTTGACAGTACATACATGAAAACAGCATGGGCTATGTGGGGAGTGCTATGTGTGACCTTTACAAAATTCAAAGTGGGGGAACCGGCCCCATCCATAGCATCAATAAAACAGCCAATTCCCATGAGGTCAGACATGTCTCTCATGCTTCCATGCTTCTTTCCACTAATCTCAACAAAAATGTTATTGCTTTACTGAGTCCAAAAATCCAATGTGATGGCTCACAGACCAAAGAGCCATAATGGGGAAGTCAAAAGGTTATAATCCAAATTTAAAACAGAATACAATCAAGACAGCTTCCAAAATGTGCACACAAACACCTCAGTCTTGAGCCTCATGACTTTTAAGTATTCCCAAATTCCCAGTCCTGCCAATACTGGCTTCACACACACACGTTTAACAGAGTTCCTAGTCTTATCAATATTTGTTCTCCACTTTGTCCCCAAGATCTCATTTCACGTCATGTCTCCAGTTCAACAATGGATGGTGCTGCCTTAAAGCATGCCCTACATTTCAACAGGTTGGGGAACATCTCATTCCTCTTCTGAAAGGAGAAGAATTCTAGCTCTGAAGCTAGAGTTGTTCAATTTATTGGCTAGAGTAGCCAATCTTCTTGTAGATTGTTGAGATTGGCTAATCCCCTTGTGAGATGGTAGGTAGCAAAATTTCTTTATGGATATGTCAACACACCCCATTTGCATAGTCCCATCCTTCCACATCCATGCTAGAAAAGCAATATTGAAAAACAAACTCTATAGGTCATTCTCTGGCTTTTCTAACCAATAACATGCACATATAAAAAATTAACATCCTCCTTACAATATACAATAGCTATATTTGTGAAAATGTATAATAAGCAACTTCATTTCTCATACTTTATTTCTCTCATTTTAAATGGCAAATTTCTGATTTTCCTATCCCTATCAAACCAGTATTTCTGATTACTTGCTATGCATCTGAGAGCTGGACAATGTATAAGGATGACAGAAAAAGGATTTATGCCTCTGAGCTATGGTGTTGCAGAAGAACACTGACATCCTATGAATAGCCAAGAAACCAAACAGATATGTCTTGGAGAGATTGCAGCCAGAGTGCTCTTTGGAGGCGGGAATGATGAGGCTTTACCTCACATATTTTGGGCATGCTGCTAGGAGGCATTATTCCTTAAAGAAGAACATGATGCTTCAAAGGGTAGTGGAGAATCAATGAAGGAAAGGAAGGCCCTTAATCAGAGGAATTGACATGGTGACTGCTGCAATGGACTCTTGTATGTCAGAATGTGTGAGGATGATGCATGATAGCACAGGGTTTAGATCTTTTGTTCACAGGGTCACTATGAGTCATATTCAACTCAATATAACAATTATATAACAATATAACTCAATTCAACGCATCTAACACAGCAAATCAATCCTCTGAAGAAACGAGAATCTTTCTTTCTTTGACGATTATACTATTCCAGTAAAAAATTTTAGCATTTGCATTCATAGGCAGAGTTCATTCAAAAGTGAACTATCTCTTTGCCACCATCAAGATGACAGCACAGAACATTTTCTTGGGTTCTTGTCAACTCACCCCAAGTCATCCATAGCTAGGTCCGAACATGCATCAGCTACAAAATCAAGAGTCCACATTCTTCCTTTGTTCCAGACTGATTGATCCTTTCACTGAGTCTGAGCCCCCACATGAGGCCAAGCCAACAAGATGATGGTTCTTGTGATTCTTTGGTGCATTTAACCATGTGCATGCTAGGTCAACAGTGCTAATGGAACATGTTCAGATTCAGCCTGAATCTTCATTGATGCATTCTTTCTAATTCCACTCCAGTGGATCCAGGTGGTCACGACGAGTGAGCATACCTAACAGTTCCCTTTAACTTCAAGTCCTAGAAAGGGGCATTACCCTGCCTCAAAAACCAGACAACTTGCTCTAGACTTTAAAAGTTTCTTTTTTTTTTCCTCTCTCTTCCAAAAATATATCTCTTCGAAAGCTCAAGGAAAGTCTATACAAATGCAAATCTCCTCACAGTACTGTTGTTGTTGTTATGTGCCCTCAGTTGCTTGTGACTCATAGGGACCCTATGTACAACAGCCCTAAACCCTGCTCTATCCTGTGCTAATCTCACTGCCTCTGACACACCCATCCCAATTATCAATCATCCTCATAGAGGGTCTAGGTGGGGCTTAATCCTCCCCTTAGGCTAAGCCCTATACCATCTTATCTACTGTTTTCAAGAAGCATTTCTCCAGGGCAAATCCTCCCATTTTGATATATTCAATTAACCACAGGGCAGATTATACACTTTCAAGATTTGTAATACCTAGTAATCATTTGAATCATACATCTTAACACTACATGGGGAAAAACATTCATTATTTAGAAAATATACCTCAACTTTACTGTATTAACGAAATAGACGCAGCAGCATTCACAAAATTAAGTCAACAAAGCCCTTAACACATAAATTTATCTAGGGATTAATATTTTCAACTTCAATCTCCACCCATAGGCCATTTACCCACACATATACATGTGACCCGAGGACTGTGTTCTTCTTCAAGCCAAAAGCTACTTTTAGGTA
>NW_006399930.1:59536-73097 GCF_000299155.1 Elephantulus edwardii | reverse complement strand
ATGTACTGTTCCAGTCGTTTTTGGATAATCTTCAGTAGAATCTTGCTTGCATGTGAAATCAATGATATTGTTCTGTAGTTTCCACACTCAGTTGGGTCGCCTTTCTTTGGGATGGGAATAAATATAGACCTCTTCCAGTCTCTAACTTCTTAATAAAATCCTACATTTCTGAGTCTGAAATCATGGCATCAAAATTCGTGTTTGATACTAACTGTGAAAAAACAAAAGTCATGTTGGGATTATAATATTTGACTTTTACCAACTTCACAGGGGAAACCATTTCCACCCATAGTATCAGTAACACTAAAATAACTCTCATGAGGTCTGACATATCCCCCATGCTTCCATAACTCTTTCAAATCATTTCAACACCAATTTTATTGCTTTACTAGGTTCAAAATCTGATGTAATAGCTCACAGACCACAAAGAGTGATACTGGAGAAATAAAAAGTTATAAAAAAAAGTTATAATGCAGATTAATAGCAGAATATAGTCAAGACAGCTCCTGAAATGTGCATGTAGTCACCTTATCCTTTAGTCTTATGGAACTAACTGTTCCCAAGTTCTCAGTCCTTCCAATATTGGCTTCCCTTCCAACTGTTCAACAAAGTTCTTAGTCTTGTCAATATTGGCTCTCGCTTTTGCCCCCAAGATCTAATCTCACATGATGTCTCCAGTTCAGCAACAGTTGCTACTGTCTACATTTATGTCTTCTTACATTTCACCAGGTTAAGGAACATCTCTTTCCTCTTCTGTTAGGGGAAAAATTCCATCTCTGCAGGTGTTGTTGTTGTTGTTATGTGTCATCAAGTTATCTGTGACTCATAACTACTCTATGTACAACAGTTCTGAAACTTGTCTTGTCTTGAGCTAGTCTCACTGTCTCCCACACACCTACCCCATTGCTCAAGTTACTGTATCAATCCTTCTAATTTGGAGTCTCCCTAGTCTCTTCTGTTCCCCACCTTTCTGAAAATTATGTACTTCAAGGACCGCTCCCTCCTAGCCATGTGCCCAAAGTGTGTGAGAGAGAGCTTCAAAATCCTAGCCTCCAAGGAGAAACTTGGTTTCACTCTCTCCAAGATAGATATATTTTTTCAACTTTTTAGTTAGACTAGACAATCCTCCTGTAGATTTCTGAGACTGGTCAATCTTTTTGTGGAACGATAGCTAATCCTTTTGTGGATAGGCCAACACATCTCATTTGCATAATCCCACCCCTCCACATGTGTCAGCCATCCATGCTAGTAAAGCCATATTGAAAGACAAACTCCATGGTAACAGAAACAGGCATACACATATGTGTGTATTCACTTGTGGGTGTGTTCTCTAACAAGCAGAATTCTAAAATCTTTACATATATTGTGTATAATATTCCATCAATTATATTCTGGATATAGCTACCTGTACTATTTTATTTTAAAGAGAAAGAATCTGAGGTAAAGAACATGAGATAAAGAAACTTTTCAATTATTACAAATGAAGTTTTACTCTTTAGAGTTAGACTTTAACGTCTATAGGTATACTCATTTATAATTTTTTGCCTTTTAAAAGAGAATACTGGGGAGCTCTGGTGGCCTAGTGGCAAGGAGCTGCAACTACAATCCCAGAGGCTCACGGTTCGAATCCACCAGATGCTCTGCCGGGGAAGAAGGGACAATCTCCTCCTGTACCAGTCAGCTCTGATTTGACGGTACACACACAAAAATAATAAAATAAAAAAATTTTAAAAAGAGAATACTATTACTGCAATATTTTCTAAAGTGATTATTATGTATTGGGTGTTTTGCAGTCAAGCAGCAAATGAAATTTCCCAGGATATTTCATTACTAATAGTAGATTACACACTACTCGGAAAATTAAGTCAGGGAATTCAGTCCTAGAGGCCATCTCAGGCTGATTACTAGCCAAGAAATGGACAGAAGAATGTGGGGTGGTGAGAGATGTGGAATTTCTGTTTGGAGTACTACGGTGGGCAGAGGTGAAATGTGGTCAAAGTTGACAGGTTGAGGCATGGGTCACAAAGGTCAAAGCAGGGCAGAGATCACAGAAATTCCATTTCAGTGAGAAATCATGACAGGCATTGTTCTGTTTTAAACTGCCAAAATTAAGAAGGTAGGAGTGAGCTTAGACAGGCTTGTTGAAACAGAGGTTCCTAGGTCTGGAAATAGTAGGTTTACACAGCTGCATTTGGGGGTATCATGAGTTGATTTCTGAGGAAACACTTTCTCGTTAGAACAGGCTTTCTGAATTGGGATATGTTGTCCCACTTTGCAGTTCCCCAGAAAAAGACAGCAATAAAAAAATCTGGTATTACAGAAAGCTGATATCTCAAAGGATATTACATAGTTTAGATTGATGTTCTCGTTTCTAAATCTGTGATAGCTTAGACAAATTAATTGCCTTTTTAAAAATAGGGACAAATGAGGCCCTATTACACAGGAGGACATGACATAAGTTCAACTTTTTCTAGATATCTGAATATCACAATTCATATCCCCAATCTTCTATAACAAGCTAGAAAGGTTATCACTATTAAAAGTAATCATCACAGTTTCTTAATTAGCAGAGTGAGTCAATATAAAACAAATAACAGAGCTACCTATACTCAAAAAGTAGAACAGTGGATTAAAAGTCATTGGTAGCAAACATTCTGGAAAAATGTTCATCATGGGAGAATTGTTTTCCTTTTACTTGACAATTCTTTCTTAAAAATTACTATGCACGTAATGATGTATATACATTGTGTTTAATTCATGTTTTATATCATCTTTAATTTATATTGTCTGTTTCAATCATATATATTCCATAAAATTAATTACCATTGAACAATGCCTATTATAACCCTATCTTCTTGAGTCCTCATTCATTCTTTTCTATTCCTACACACACACACACACACACACACACACACTCACCCAACTACCAAACTCTGCTATCTTAGTGATTTCTACACTCCCTACTTTCTCTCCTCCTTACCCTTTTTCCTTTGGAATATTTGTACACATCGTAACAGTTATCCTTCTAGAGATCTCTGGTGTTAAGAAGTTGCACTGTAATCCCAACAGTGCATGGTTCAAATTAAGTAGCTGTTCTGTGGAAGAAGACTAAGCAGTCTCCTTTTAAGTGATTACCTTCTTCTCAAAACCACTGGAAGGTCAGCTATGGGTTGGTTTTGACTCAAAGGTATACAACAAGAACAACAATTCTTACAATAATAGTCTTATTCAGCATTTGTCCTTAGTAGAGTGAGTTAGTTCACTTGGCTTAATGCTCTCTAGACTCTGCCGCGTGACAGAGTATTTTACAAAATTGTCATTCCTTAGTGCTATATAAGAATTCCATTGTGTGAAAGAACCACAATTTCTCAACCCATTTGTTGATGGACATTTGGACTTTTTCCATAATCTTGGTATTGCAAATAACATTCCTAACAACATAGGTGCATCTGTATCTATCTCTATCTCTCTATCTCTATCTCTATAACTATCTCCATTTGTGTCTCAGTTATAATTTAACTGAGATCTATTTCTAGCAGTGGAATAGCTAGCTCATATGATAATTCTGTGTTCAGCTTTTTGAGAAAATGCCAAATCATCTTCTAGAATATTTACACCATTTTACTATCCCGCCAACAGTATATAAGAGTTCTAATCTTTTAGATCCTCTCCAATATTTATTGCTTACTGTCCTGTTAAACTTTGCTCCTGTTATCGGGATGACATAGTATCTCATTGTTGTTTTGACTTATATCTGTCTGATTGCCAGTGATTTTGCGAATTTCTTCATGTGCCTGTTGGCCATCCAAATGCCTTCTTTTGTGAAAAGTCATTTAATGCATTTTCCCCATTTTGTTATTGATTTATAAGTCTTTTTCTTGTGGCTATCCCATAATAGTCTTTAAACTTTCATTATGAGACTCATTTTGAGATGTAATTGCCCAAGGTTTTTCCCCGTCGGTAGGTTCTACTTTTGTATTACTGGAAAAAACTTTTTATCCATGGGCTTATTAGTCATCAAACCGCCCCTATGAATTTACATAGGGGTTGTTCTATAATTTCAATTTGACAAATAATCTTTTTTCTTGAAAGAAAATGCCCAAGACTTAGGCCTTTTCTAGAATATGTGGGGTGCTTTTTGTGCTATATCATTATTAACATGACGGCTCCAGAATCAAGCCTCAGGAAAATATATATTCTTCTCAGTTAACTTTATTTACAGATATTCTTGAAACAATACTTTTATCCCCATAGGTAACTGGAATTGATTATAGACCATATGGCATATGAACTAAGGCAATTTAAAGGAATCTGTTAAATCAATATATTGGTATTATTGTGGCTATTATGTGCATTGAGCTATCTACAACACATAGCAACTATATGAATAACAGATCTGAACACTGTCCCATCCTGTGCCATCCTCATCAGATCTGATATATTTGAGATCATTGGAACACTGTGTCAATCTGTTAAGCCATTTTAGTGAGAATTTTCTTTGTTTTATTGACCCTCTACATTTCCAAGCATGATATATTTTTCCAAGGACTGATACCTCCTAAGAATATGTCTGAAGCATATGTGAGACGATGTTTCACCGTCTTTGCCTCAAAGGATCACTCTGGTTGTACTTTCTCAAGATGTGCTTGTTGTTTTGGCAGTACATGGAATATTCATTACTATTCTCCAAAACCATAATTTTAAGAGATCAATTCTAAGTCTTCATTATTCATTGTCAAACTTTCAGATGCATAGTAAGTGATTTAAAAGACCATGGCTTGAATTAGGAGGTGCACATTAGTTTTTAAACTGGCATCATTGCTCCTAGTATCTTGGAGAGGTATTAATACTCTTGCTTAATCTTTCATCCTTAAGCATGGACTGGAAAAAAAAGGAAGGTATTATATAGAATCAGGCACATAGTATTGTATTAAGTACAGTTAAGAAAATAAAACATTCATCTTCTCTGAAACACTCCTAACAAGTGCATACTCCTTCCAGTTTGAGGATTTTTTTTTTTCAGTTTGAGGATTTTGCTTGAGTTTTTTTCCACCATTTTTTTCTTTTTTTAGTAATCTATTTTTTATTTTTGTTGTTATTGTTGTTGTTAAAGGATCTCTGGTGGTCTGTTGGTAAGCAGTTGTTCTGCCAGCCCAAAGGCCTGCAATTCAAATTGGGCTGCCCTGTGGAGGGAAAAAGATCAGCAATCTACTCTCATGAAAACAAAACAAAAAATCAACACAATAAAACAGCAAAAAACCAACAACAACAATCAGCCTCTGAAAATCTGCGAGATGGTCAGGTATGAGTCAGTACTGAATCAAAAGCACATAATAACAATAACACTATTAATTTGATATTTTGGACATTTAAATATGATTTTAAAAGTAATGACCAATTTTAATACTATAATACATTGTGTACTTTTTATAAATATGCATGTAAATATGTTTTTACATATATTTAATTTCTAATATGTGTGTATGTGTGTTTAAACATATAAAGATTTAACAAATAGATTGAAGCACAACAGGAAGAAAACAGATTTTCACCATTGGGCCAATAGGCAGCATCATGATAGTGAAGAGATTGAGATTGTTAATAGCTTCAGTTTGCTTGGATCCACAATCAACATTCTTGGTACCAGCAGCTAGAAAATTAAAAGATGAAATACATTGGGAAAATGTGCTGTCAGGGACCTCATCAGAGTACTGAAGAGCAATGATGTCAGTCTAGAAACTAAGGTGTGCTTGTTCTAGACCAAGGTCTTTGCAATTATTTGCCATGCATCAGAAGGCTGGACAATGACTAGGGAGGATACAAGAAGAATCAATGACTTTTTGTTGTGGGGAAGAACGAGAGAATTGAATGTGCCACAGACTGCTAAGAGAACAAACATGTCTGTCCTTGAGAGGGTGAAACCAGGCTGCTCCTTGGAGGCAAGGATTTTAAAGCTTCTTATTATTTTGGACAAGTGGCAAGGAGGGACTAGTCCTCAGAGAAGGACATTGAACGTGGAAAGGTGGAGGAGCAGTGCAAGAGAAGAAGATCCTCAATAAGATAAATTGACTCAGTGACTGGGGAAATGGGGGTAGATGTGTCAGGGTCAATGAGATTGCCTCAGGACAGAGCAGGGTTCAGAGCCATTGTATTGCTATGAGTTGCAAACAACTTGACAACACAACAATGACTTAAAATAGTGGTGCATAAATTATTTACCTTAAAGCATACTTTGGGCATGTTATTAGGAATGATCAGTCTTTGGAAAAGAGAGATCAATCTTGGGAAAAATCTAAAGTATTCCAAAAAGAAGATTCTCAGCTAGACTGATCGATTGGGCAGAAGCTCAGCAGAGATTGTGAGTATGGCATAGGATTGGGCATGATTTTGTTTAGTTGTAAGCTGTTACTTCAAACTAATTTGAAGATATCTAACAAAAAGAAGAAGATACACATATTAATATATCATGCATTAATATATAGTCTTAATGGAAATTGTGATATGTGCTTTTTTTTGCTTCTTTCACTTTGTTGCACTCTTAAAAACATTACTACTGCTTTGGCATTTATCATCCTTTACATAACTCATGAGGAATATAGTTTTCAAAAAATGGTCTAAGTTTCTATAGAACACATTCCTAAGAATAGACTTCAGCATTGTTGAGATTTCACATTGTCAAGCTTATTAGATAATGCCATTGGGTTTTCAAAAATCTTTGCAATATTGTACAATTTATCCGCACTGAATGAGTTCCTGTTGTTCTACAACCATGCCAAAACTTCGTGTTTTGAGACTTATTAATTTTGGCCAAACTTGTGGGTGTGAAATGGTATCTCATTGCGGTTTAAATTGGAATTTTCCTTATTACAAAAGAGATTGAGAATCCTCTCATACAGGTAAGAGACATTCATTGTAACGTTTGTTTATATACATCACCTATTTTTGTGTGGCGTTATTTTTCTTTCCTTCAGTGATTTAATTTATAGGAATGTAATTATAAATATGTAATTTAATTTACATATTCTGCATTGTCATTACAAATTGAAAATAAACTTGTTGCCAGTAAATAGTATCCTTCACACTTTATTATATTTATTTTTATACAAAGTACAATCTTCTTTATCTACTTAAAAACGTATATACTGAAAGGTTTAATTATCTGACTTTTCATTAGCAGCAAAGTACCTTAACCACAGCACCACCAGAACAACTTACACTGATAAAGCATTATCTAAATAATAATAATAATACTATGAGGAAATTGTATTTTCAGTTTGAGAACTAAGGAAGTCACCTTGATGACTAAAGAGCATTTGGCCAATACCATAGTATTCTCAATTTATATGCATGTGAAAGTTGGACAATGAGTAAGGTAGACTGAAGAATTCTTGCAAATGAGTGCTGGTAAAGAGTATTGAATATACTATTGATTGTCAAAATAACAAATAAATCTGTCTTGGAAGAACTGCAATCCTAACACTATTTCAGGGTAAGGTTAGTTTGACTTAACTCTTAGACTTTGAACAAATTTTCCAGAAGGGCCAGTCCATAGACACAAACATCATGATTGGTAAAGTAAAGCATTACTGAAAAGGAAGAAGACATTCAAGGAAATAGATGACTGCGGTGCCTGTAAAAATCAGTTCAAACACAGCAGAGATGGTGAAGGCAGCCAAAATGTTTCTTCATTTTTTTGTGTAGAGGGTCACTATCATTAGCAACCTGTGTTATGCAAATGACACAACCTTGTTTGCCAAAACTGAGGAAGACCTGGAGCATTTGCTGCAGAAGCTCAAGGACTTCAACCTTTAGTATAGATTGAAGCTCAACATCAAGAATAGAAAGATTTTCATCAGTGGGCCAATATGCAACATCATGATAGACGGTGAAGAACCTGAGATTGTTAACAGTTTCAGTTTGCTTGTTTCCATAATCAACACTCTTGGTACCTGCAGTAAGGAAATCAAAAGATGCATTGCTTCGGGAAAATCTGCTGTCAGGGACCTCTCCAGAGTACTGAAGAGCAAAGATGTTTGTCTGGAGACTAAGGTGTACCTGATCCAGGCCATGGTCTTCACAATTACTTGTTACGTGTCAGAAAGCTGGACAATGACTAAGGATGATAGAAGAATTGATGCCTTTGTGTTGATACTAGAGAAGAGCACTGAATATACCATGGACTGCTAGGAGAATGAATAGGTTCATCTTGGAGAGGGTGAAATCAGGCTGTAAGGATTCTGAAGCTCTGTCTGACAAACTTTGGCCATGTTGCAAGAAGGGACCAGTCCTTGGAGAAGGACATCATGCTTGGAAGGGTGGAGTGACAGTGCAGGAGAGGAAGATCCTGAATGAGATGGATTGACTCAGTGACTGAGGTAATGGGGATAGATGTCTCGAAGATGCTGATGTTGGCTCAGAATAGAGCAAGGTTCAGACCTATTGTACATAGGGTCATTATGAGTCACAAGTGACTTAACCACACTTAATAACAACACCATTACTCAGCCAATGTGATAGCACTTAATAGTAACAATTTATTCATTATTTCATAAAATAATCTTAGTTATCTTCTATCTAAATTTTATACTGGAATTTAAAATTCATAGAAAATATAAACATCAATTAAAAAAGATGGGACTCTGAACTATTTAAAATTATTACATGCGTATGAAAAACATTTAGATCAGTGTTATATTAATAATTTTTAAAATGTTTCAAAATTCTCCTTTGTCAAGTGCCATAAAATTTAATGCTATGGAATCACAAAGATCTGAATTCCAAACCTTACTATATCATAACTATATAGATGAACTTGTACAATAATTTAAATTGTTCCAACCACACTCTGATTCCTCCACTCTTGAACATCACATATTTGTGTGAACATCAAATAAGGAAGTTCATCATAAACTGGAATATTTTCTACTCTTGTAATATATGATGTGAGAATGAGACAGAACATTGTTATTATTTAGAGGTTCCAGAGGAAAAATTCCAACACTATTTTTTAATTTATGTTACATCTAATAAATGTTCTCTATTTCCAGCAACAATAGTATATTCTAGAATCATATATTAAAATTTGTGAAGTTTCCCAGGATGATTTACATGCAAGGTTATGTGTTTAGCATTAGTTAGATAATAATTTAAACTTGTTTTAATATTGCAGGTTTTTAGCCAAGATTATACTCATGCATTGCTTAAATATTTTTCTCAAAGAATTCATTACTTTAAAATAGTATTTCCTACTTGCTATGTATGCCAGCTCTCATGTCTCAACTAAGTTCAGCTTAAAAAACTAATTCTGTTCAATACACCCCCCAGCACTCTTAAATAAATTAAAAGGTTTTGATTGGAACAACAGTCAACTCATATGGCATGATATCATATGGCAGTGCATTCCTGAGTAGGGCATGGTATTGTAGCATTGTTAGTTTGCCAGCTATGTCTTCTATTCATGTAGGTGGTTACAAATAAAAATGGGCAAGTGCCCAATACTTTCTCTCTTATTTTATGACCTCATTTTTTTTTCCTGACAGTTGTGGTTTCATTACCGGTATTTATCTGTTTCACAATACTACCCCTCTCAAGCAAAGGTAAGCTTCATTGGCAATGACTGTGACTGAAAACAAACTCAGAAGTATCTTCAAAAAATAGAAGTTTTTTTAAAAATCTGTAATGATTATACTCAATTTAAACAATACATTTTGTCACTGCTTCTTCTGGTATTCTGTTTGATGTCTGTAATTTTTTTCAGAGTTATTGTAGTTAGGTGTAAATGTGTGTTAAGAATTAATAATTATCAAATAACATCTAGTAATTGTGTATACATTTTCATCTTTTCATCAATATGAATTCTTTTTGATTCATTAGATTGAAAATGAAAATTAAGTATAAATATATTTTTTCTTAAACTTTTGATCAGGAAATCAGAATTTGTATGTGGCTGAGGAGCATGTGACACAAAATTAAGGCAAAGGAGGATTTATTGCATAGAAATGAATAAAGTAGATATAAATACAAAAAGAAAATAATATGGAGACAGATAGTTTTTCATCATAATATACAGAAGTGACCTTCTATTATAAATTTTCCTTACATTGGAAAAAATATCAGACTGGTTTTTTCCCCTCTTCTTCTTTTATATATTAGAATTTCATTCATGTGACGATCCTCCATTGGGTTTCTAAAGCCATAATTCTTAATGGGAGGTGACTATTCATCTTTCTCCCATAGAGCTGTTGGGAGATTTAAGCAACCATGGTTTCAAACTACCAGAGATGTTCACCTTTTGAGTAAGCAGTGTAATACTCCACGGGTGACATCACCAGAACTCCCTATAATTAACTATATCTGTATCAACGAAAGAGAGCTCTGTTGGTCTAGTGATTAGGACGTGCAACCTTCTTTGCCAACCCAAAGGCAAGAGGTTCAAATCTCCTAGCTGCTCTTCAAGAAAACGAAAGGAAATATACTCCCATGAGCTTAACTACTCTGAAAACCTGCTGGAGAGTCAGTTCAAAGTTGATTCAAACTAGATACTAATGAGTTTGTACTTGAGTTTTATACTTAATATGAAAGACCAACGAAGATTGGATGCCTTTGATTTGTGGTATTGTCAAAGATTGTTGAATCTCTCATAGACTGACAAAAAATTAGCAAATGTGTTTTAGAGTAAGTATAACCAGTTTCTTTCTAAAGGCAAGGGTATTGAAACTTCCTTTTATATATTTTGGGAGTTTTATCAGGATATGTGCATCTTTGGAAACAAACATTATGCTGGGAAATACGATGGGTCAGAAAAAGAAAGGTAGATACATCACAAGATGAATTAACACAGTGACTGTAGCAGTGGACTGCAGCAAATTCTTCATGTTCTCCTCAGCTGTTGATGGATATTCCTCCAATTCTGATGCCACACTTCTCCTTATGAAGTTCTACAGATAGATTGAAAAGATATGGGGATAGGACACATCCATGGTGCACTCCTTTCCTGATTTCTAACCATACAGTGTTTCCTTACTTTGTTCTAAAAATGGCTTCCTGTTTCAAGATTTTTGCATGAGCACAGTTTTAGGTTTTGCATGAGCACAGTTAAGTATTCTGGGATTCCCATTTTTCTCAAGGTTAGCTAAGATTTGTGTGAGCCACACATTCAAATGTCTTTGCATAGTCAATGGAACATAGATAGACAACCCAATGGCACTCTTTCCATATCTCATTGCATAGAAAGATGACATGATAGAAAATGGAAATTATCAAATAGTATCACTAATATCAGATGCAAGCAAAATGCTGTTAAAGATTATCTTAAAATGACTGGAACAGTATATTGACAGAGAATTACCAGAAACACAAGCCGGGTTTAGAAGAGGCTGGCACACTAGAGACATTATCACCACAACAGATGGATCTTGGCTGAAAGCAGAGTACCAGAGGAATGTCTATCTGTGCAAAAGCATTTGACTGTGTGGATCACACAAATTGTGACTAACCTTTAGAAGAATGGGAATCCCAGAACCTTTGATTATGCTCATGCAAAATCTATATTTGGACAAGGAAACATTCCTTTGAAAAGAACAAGGAAATACTGCATGGTTCAAAATCAGGAAAGGAATGTATCCTGGTTGAACCCTGTCTCCATATCTTTTCAATCTGTATGCAGAACAGATCATTTGGGAAGAGGGACTTTATGAGGAGGATTGTGGCAGCAGGGTCAGAGGAAGACTCTTCAACAACCTGTGTTATGCAGATGACAAAACCTTGCTTGCTGAAATTTAGGAGGACCTGAAGAATTTGCTGTAGAAGATCAAAAACTGTATTGAAGCTCAACATCAAGAAGATAAAGATTCTCACCAGCGCACCAATCAGTAGCACTACAATAGATGAAGAAGAGATTGAAGTTATTAACAATTTCGGCTTACTCGGCTCCACAATCAACAGTCGTGGCACCAGCAGCCAAGAAATCAAAAGACAAGTCACATTAGGGATGTCTGTTGTCAGAAATTTCTCCAAAGTACTAAAGAGCAATAATATAATTCTAGAGACAAATGTGAGCCTGATCCAGCCCATGATCTTCAAAATTACTTCCTATGCATAAGAGAGCTGGACAATGACTCAGGATGCTAGAAGAAGAATTGATGTCTTTGAGTTGTGGTACTGGAAAAGTGTTTTGAACATACCATGAGTCATCAGAACAAACAAGTCTGTTTTGCAGAGGGTGAAACCACATTTCTTTGTGGAGGCAAGGATTTTGAAGCTCCATTTCACATACTTTGGGCATATGGCCAACCAGGACTAGTCCATGGCGAAGCACATCATGTTTGGAAGGGTAGATTAACAACACAAGAGAGGAAGACCTCAGAGGAGATGGATTGACACAGTAACTGGGGTAATTGGGGTTGATGTTATGGATTCCTGGAGACTGACTCAGGATAGAGCAGGGTCCAGAGATGTTGTTGTACTTAGGGTTGCTATGAGACAGAAGCAACCCAATAGCATATAACAACAAATAAGAACAACAATGGTTACTACTACTATTAATGCTAGACTACTAACCAAAAGTTTCATAGTTCAAATCCAATTTGAGTTGCTTCTGCTTCTTAAAGTTTACAAATTTGAAAATACTGTGGAACAGTTTTGTTCTTCCTTCTAAGAAATATGACAAAGATTAAAGAGAATTGACAATGGGAAAAGAATTCTACATGATTGCTATTTCCCCTTAAAGTCACTGGGTGATATAAATAGTTAACATTCTTTATCGCTATGAGAATAGATGTTTTAATTTACTCAGAGGCACCGCAATAAAATGATCTGGTGATCTACATGTTAAAAATTAGCCATTGAAGACTGCTTGTGGCACAGTTTTACTATTACACACATGAGGTGACTATGAGTAAGTCACTTGGAGACAGTTTGATCCACGCTTAAAGCCTATAGCTGTAGACTCTGTTCACTATTCCTGATTAGAGGATTTATTAGAGATTCCCACAAGAGGATTAGCTAGTCTTGTCATTAAAACTTACCACCAACAAAGAAGAAGCAAGAATATGTAGCCCATTCTTTGGAGCCAGAGAATCTTGCATTGACAAGACCAGGGCCTAAAGCAACAGTGATATAGTAGCCTCAGCATAGAACTATAAATCTGAGGTGAGACAGAACAGACCATAGAAGTGCTGCATCATTGTACCAGAGTTAAGAGTCTTTGCTGAAATTTGTTTGCGTACTTGGTTCAACAGTCAACACTCTTCATACAGGCAGCCAGAAAATTAAGAGACGAATTGCATTGGGAAAGTCAACTGTGAAAGATCGCTCAAGAGAAATGAAGAAAGAGCAATGATATCAGAGTGGAGACTAAGGTCAGCCTGATCCAGGCTATGTTGTTGTTGTTATGTGCCGTCGAGTCTTTTTCGACTCATAGCGACCCTATGCACAACAGCCCTAAACCCTGCTCTATCTTGCGCCAACCGCACTGCCTCCAACACACCCATCCCGATTACCCCAGTCACAGAATCAATCCATCTCACAGAGGGTCTTCCGCTCCTGCGCTGTCCCTCCACCC
>NW_006399930.1:47799-57721 GCF_000299155.1 Elephantulus edwardii | reverse complement strand
CTTCCTGGATGATACCTTTGACATCCTCCCACAACTCATCTGGTCTTCGCTCATTAGTGTTCAAGGCCTCAAACCTGTTCCTGAGATGATTCTATCCAGGCTATAGTCTTCACAATTACGTCCTATGCATCAGAGAGTTGGACAGTGAATAGCGATGATAGAAAGAGAATTGATGCCTTTGAGCTGTGTTGCTGGGTAAGATTATTGTATATACCATGGACTGCTAGGAGAACAAACAGGTTTGCCCTGGAGAGAGTGAAGCCGGAGTGCTCCTTGGAGTCAAGGATTCTGAAGCTTTGTCTGACATACTTTGGGCAAGTTGCAAGGAGGGACTGGTCCTTGGAGAGGGACATCATGTTTGGAAGAGTGGAGGGATGGTGCAGGAGAGGAAGACTGTCGATGAGATGGATTGATCCTATGATTGGAAGTGTGGGAATGAGTGTGTTTGAGACAGCGAGGTTGGCACAGGAAAAAATGGTGTTTAGGGCTCTTATACATAGGGTTCCTATGAGTCACAAGTGATTCAATGACACATACCAAAACAACAGCAACAACTAGGGAAGAGAGTCATTATTGGAAAGATTTAGCTTTGCAACCCTGACCTAAAGCTGTTAGGCTAAAGGCTGAGGTGCCCATGAACACATTTTGATAGTTTTCCTGACTGAGTGATTATATTCTGCTATTAAACTGAATTAGAGCCTTTTGCCTTCCCTTTTGCCTTCTTTGTAATCTGTGACAAATCATAATATATTTTGAGCTCTGTAAAGCAATAGTATTGGTGTTGGAATGAGTGGAAAGAGGTGTGGGAGGAACAGGGATACTTTTGGTCTCATGAGAACTGATTTTGTGGTGTTGATGTTGTTGACAGTGACAGTTCTTTGTGCAGTTGGTAAAGGTCATATAGTTATCCTCATGTGGCCCTTCCTCTTTTTACAACCACACAGTAAATAAATCATAATAAATTATCAATGTTCTTCTGTGTTTTTCCCCAACAGGAATTTGTCATAATCTAAGACTGCAGTTGAGAATATATTTTACAACTTTTTCTATAATATATTGATTACAAAATTGTGAGATGTACAAAGTTGATTATCCTATAACCAGATGACTTACCTCCTTTACATTATCATTCTATTAACATAAAAAATGGATTTAGACTTAAAAGTCTTCTTTATAAGAGTCTGGGTTTTGCTCCCTTGATCAAAGATGCTTTAGGCAGGAAGTATTAAAAGAAGATGGAAACAATATACTGAGTCACTGTATTGAAAGGAATTGACAGACACAGAAGAATTTCATGAAATATCATATAAGCAAGAGCCTATGGTGATGAAGGAAGAAGTTCAGGCTGCTTTGAAGGAAATAGCAAAAAATAAGGCCCCAGGAAGAGATGGTATACCAATTGATATATTTCAGCTTACAGGTGTTGCCCTCGACGTGCTTACCATGTTGTGGCAAGAAATCTGGAGAACAACCACATGGCCAACTGACTGGAAGAGATTTATATTTGTTCCCATTCCAAAGAAGGGTGACTCAGCAGAATGTGAAACTATAGAACAATATCATTGACTTCACATGCAAGCAAGATTCTACTGAAGATTAACCAAAAATGACTGGAATAGCACATCGGCAGAGAACTGCCAGAAGTCCAGGCTGGGTTTAGAAGGGGTCGTGGTACTAGGGATATTGTAGCTGATGTTAGATGGATCTTAGCTGAAAGCAGGGAATACCAGAGGAATGTCTATCTGTGTTTCATTGATTATGCAAAGGCATTTGACTGTGTGGATCATAACAAACCATGGCTGACTCTGAGAAGAATGGGAATTCCAGAACATTTAATCATGCTAATGCAAAACCTATACTTGGACCAAGAGGCAGTCGTCAGAACAGAGCAGTGAAATACTGCATGGTTCAAAATTAGGAAGGGTGTACTGCAGGGATGTTTCCTGTCTCCATACCTTTTCAACCTGTATGCAGAGCAGATTATCTAGGAGGCTCGACTCTATGAGGATAAATGTGGTATCAGGATTGGTGGAAGAGCTATCAATACTCTGCGTTACACAGATGACACAACCCTGCTTGCTGAAACTGAGGGGGACCTGCTGCTGAGGGTCAGGGACTGCAGCCTTCAATATGGATTGAGGCTCAATGTCAAGAAGACAAAGATTCTCACCACCAGACTAATTGGTAGCATCAAGATGGATGGTGAAGAGATTGAGATTATTCATAGCTTTAGTTTGCTTGGAACACTTTTGGCAGTAGTAGCCAGAAAACTAAAAGACATATTGCAATGGGAAATTCTGCTGCTATGGACCTTTCCCAAGTTATGAAGAGCAATGGTGTCTCTCTGGAGACTAGAGTGTGTCTGATACAGGCCATGGTCTTTGCAATCACTTATGCATCAGATAGTTGGACAATGACTAGGAGGATAGAAAGAGAACTGATGCCTTTGAGCTGTGGTGCTGGAGAAGAGTATTGAGGGTATCACAGACTGCTAAGAAAACAAACAGATTTATCCTGGAGAGGGTTAAACAAGGCTGCTGCTTGGAGGCAAGGATTCTGAGGCTTTGTCTGACATACTTTGGTCATGTTGTAAGGAGAGACTGGTCCTTGGAGAAGAACATCATCCTTGGGAGGGTGAAAGGATGGCCCAGGAGGGAAAGAACCTCTATGAGGTGGATTGATTCAGTGACTGGGGTAATTGGCATGGGTGTGTCAGATACAGTACGATTGGCACAGCAGAGTTTAGGGCTGTTTTACATAAGGTCACTATGAGTCACAAGCGACTGGATGGCACATAACAACAACAACAACAACATACTTTGACTAGGGAGCTCTGTTGATCTATTGTTAAGAAGCTGTGGTGCAATCCCAAAGGCAAGCAGTTAAAATCCATCCACTCGCTGCTCTGTGGGGGAAAGATGGGCAATCTCTTCCTATCCTATTAATAGCTGCTGAACACCCATTGGACGGTTAGCTATGGATTGGTTCTGACTCAAGAGTATACAAAAACAACAATAAAACAGTTTTTTACTAAGGAAGTCTCCTGTGTTATATGTTGGATTTCCTATCAAGATGTTAAAAATACAAATTCAAATGTCAAGGGGAAAAGAATGTTCACATATGTAAATAGATCGTTCCCAGAAATTAAATTTCTCTGAATTTATATTTAATACTTTAATTTGTTCAAATGGAATTTTCCCAACAATTCTGTACTGTATTTTCATACCATATGTTTTATTCTTTCAATAGAATGCTGACAATCCTCATATGAAGCATTTACTTGATTTCTACTTACTAATGCTTTTTATTTTAGGGAGTTCTGGTAGCTAAGTCTTCAGGGTGTTGCATTACTAACCCAAAGGCTATATCAGAGATTCCAAGGAGAAAGATAGAGAATAGTCTCTCATGTAATTTACAGCCTTGTAAACTCAGTGGCGTTTAGTTATGAGTTATTCTCAACTCAAAGTCAGTGAGTAAGTGACTGATTTATCAACTTTTCTAATATAAGGACTGGCTAATTTAGAAAGCAGATGCAAATTTACATCCCACCAAAGGGGAGTTACTATAAGGCACTGGTTAGATATATAATATGCTCCCTACTTTGTTGAATTACTTCATCCATTATAAGGCAGTAGCATCTTCCCCTCTGGTCAGACAGATCAACCACATCTCTTGCACGCCCTCCAACCCCCCACCCATTGGTCAAGTTACAGCCTCCTATTCCTGCACCACCAGAATGGCAAGAGATAGCACCCAACATTGACTAAGCCTATCTCCAGCTGTTCTCTATACCAGTGACCCTCTAATCTACTAGTCTGTTGTTGTTGTTGTTTAATGCCGTTGAGTCTTAGACGACTCATAGTGACCCTATGAACGAACAGCCTGAACACTGTTTGTACATAGAGTTTCCAGAGGCAAGCCATTTTGGAAGTGGATGCCGCTCCTGCTTCCAGGTTTGATTTAGTCGGGAAGCTCCAGCCAACACTGTCCACCATGGGTGTCCATTACCACGATTGGCACATCACTGTCACAGGCTTCAGCATCACAGCAACCACGAGTTACCTCTGTACAGCAATGCACAGACCAGTGCTATACCACCTAGAAGAATGTTTGACAGGAAGACAATTTGAACCTGGCCCGAGGGCCGCAGATGATAATCACCCACCTTCAGCAGTCCATTCCAAAAGCTTGCCACGCTTCCTGCACCACCACGCTCCTGCCTTCTGGCAAGGAGAGCTTCTCATGAGCCTGGGAAGACGCCAGCCAAACCAGGAACAACATGGCTGCCTCCTTCCCGGCTGCCTTGGGCTTAAGGCCGCCTCCTGGTTCAAAACCTAGGCCCAGGCTGGCTAGCCTCACACCAGGGACTAGTCTACTCATAAAAAAAAAAATTAAATAAAATCACCTGGAACAAATGCAGATGAAAGTAAATAAACCTACTAGACTGATGTTGAGGCAGCACTGGTTGCCTAGTGGCAAGAAGCTCCACTGTAATCCTGAAGGTATGCTGTTCAAATTTATCAGTTGTTCCACGTGAAAAGAATGGACAATCTCATCCTCATGCAATTAACTGTCTCTGGAAACCCACCAGATGGTCAGTTACAGGTACACAGCAATAATAGACTGAGATTGAGTGTAGGGAACTGAGTCACTAATCTGAAACTTGAAACTATAAAAAAAAAAATTCATGCACTCATTGCCACTGAGTTGAAACCATCTCATAGTTAACCATCTGTGGGTTTTCAGAGGCTACACTTTACACCTGAGGAAACTGGTCATCTTTCTCTTTCAGAGCAGCTGGTAAATTTAAAGCACCTGCCTTTGAGTTGGCAGCACAACTCCTTACTAAGTAGGCTACCAGAGCTCTCTAAAAAGAAAAAAAAAAGGGGCAAAAATAGTGTATAGTAACAGAATTTCCAATGTAGACCAAGTCAAAACTATTTTTCAACTGATAATAAAGGGATAGATATCTAACATATTGTTGTCAACTGAACCGTAGAATCAGAACTGACCCATAGCTGACCCTATGGTATAGTTTTTATTTTCTTATTTTAATAATTTTTTAAAATAATTTAAGTGAACATTTACAGAGATTTTGCATTTCCATTCCTTCATTGCTGCACTTCTCTCCCCGCCCAGCCTTCCCCCCGGCCCCAGTTTGCGCCTCTCTTTGAAAAGTAAAAGAAACACTTGGAGATCATTAATCGCATGGGAGAAACTGCCCATCTTCAAGTGGCCTCAAACCTCATGCCTTCAAGATTTCATTGCAGCTTCTTGCCATAACATAATTGTAGTAGGAAATTAGATGCCCCCCCCCATTAAATATCATACAGTAGTTTGAGTTGCCTCCAACTCGATGGCAATTAACAACAAAATAGAGAGAGGTCAGTTGGCCTAGTGAACAGAAAGTGATGCCACCAAGCCAAAGATGGGTGATTTTAATCTGGGGCCCTCAGGCCTGGTTTTAATTGTTTTTAGTCGTAACATAATTCTAAGTGGTATAGCACTGGTCTGTCCATTTGCTTTACATAGGTAATTCATTGTTGCTGTGATGCTAAACATTGTGACACTGATGTGTCAAATGCGATAATGGCTACCCATGGTGGACAGTGTTTGATGGAGCTTCCCTATTTAAGGAAATTTGGGAGCAGGAGTGGCATCCACCTCTAAAATAGCGTGCCTCTGGAAACCCTATAAACTTGGAGAATTGATGAAAGATGTATAAATGCTCAGGTCTTTTGCTCATAGGGTCACTATGAATTGCCTACAACTCAACAATTAGCAATAACAACAACTTTTGAAATTAACATTTTATACGGTCTTACATAAAAAAGATCTTTCTTTTCAGCTAGTATATGGGACAATAAAAGCCTAATCTCTCATTGTTGAGCTCTGGTGTCCACTGCGAGTTTCACGGCTAATACAAAGGCAGGGCCTCTCTGGCAGTTCAAATCCACCAGCTGTTCTCAGAGAAAGATGGGCAATCTCCTCTTGTGTAGTTCAAGGTTTCTGAAAGTATTGGAGGATCAGCTGTGCGTTGGTTACAAAGTGACGGCTATTAGTGAATTTCTCAAATAAGTAGGCACTAATGTTCTGTAGTAAACTTAGCTAAAGTAAAACTAATGCTTTTATCTATAACATTTTAAAAGGAAGAGATTTTCCCCATTAGCCTCACATATTCATTGTCAATAAGTCAAAACCAATTCACAGATGACCCTCAACCAGGTTTCTGCGGCTTGAAATAGCACTTGAGTTGACTGTTCATCTTTTTTTTAGAGTCATTCATGTATTAGAACTTCCAGAGAGGTACTTCCTTGCATTAGCGATATGAGGCAACACTGTTCTTTAGGGTCATTATGAGTCAGAATGGACTCAACAGTTATGAGCTGGTTAAACTAAAAAAAAAAAAAGAAGAACAAAACCAACAATGAGAAAAATACAAAGAAAAGTTGTAAATGAAATTAACTCAGCAACTAACCACTAAGAAAAATACACAAAACAAAGAAATTATCAGGTTGAAAACAAGAACAAAGAAGGGATCTAAGAGGAACAAAAGGGGGATCACCCTCCACAAGAAACAGCTCAGAAATAATGACACAAACATGTTGAAAATGAAATGATGGAAAAATACTCACACAACAAATAAAAGATAAATATATGAAATATCATTTCACCCCAGTAAGAATAGCAAAATTTAACAGAACAGCAAACAATAAATGCTGGCGATGTTGCAAGAAACTGGAACCCTTATAGGTGGGAGTGTAAAATGGTACAAACACCATGAAAGGCTGTATAGTGCTTTCTCAAAAAAGTTGCAAATAGAAATACTATCTGACCCAGCAGTTCCACTATTGGGAATATACCCCAAAGAAACCATAACTGCCATCCAAGTAGATATATGCACACCCATGTTTATTGTAGCTTTGTTCACAATAGCAAAGAGTGGGAAACAATCCAAGTGCCCATTAACAAACAAATGCATAGAGAACCTCTGGTATATTCACAAAATGGAATACTATGCTGCACTGAAAAACAAAGAACTCATGAAATATTACACAAAATGGGTGACTCTAGAGGACTTTATGCTGAGTGAAATATCTCAGTCACAAAAATATAAATATTGCATAATGTCACTGTTATAAAAAAGGACTGACATCATCATTGGGTGAAGACTGAGAAAAAGAAGATAAATAATGTATACTGCATTGAAACAAATGAAGGAGAGTACTGTTTAAAAGGGATATATGATTAGGTATTATTGTCATGACAGGAGTCCAGAATGAAGGCAGCATAGTGGAGTGGACTTGAGAGGAGAGAATGTATAACAATATAAGAATTATTCTTTTACTTTTCAAAAAGAAGAGCAAATTGAGGGGGTGGAGGGACAGGGAGAAAAGTGCAACAATGAATGAATGGAAATCCAAAGTCTCTGTAAACGTACATTAAAATTAATAAAAAATAAAATAAATTGTAAAGAAAGAAAAGACAAATAGCAGAAGTGGACAAATTGATGTAAGATAAAATAGATTAGAAAAACTATTTCAAGTAATAAAGAATAATAATGTATAATAATAAAAGAGTAAACTCAGTAAAAACTATACAACAATAATCATATATGTCCCTAACAGCAATATGCCCGTAGTATCCTTAAGCATTGCCACTAGAGGCTTGAATTTGTTCTTCAATTCCTTCAGCTTAAAAAATGCTGAGCGAGTTCAGCACCTTTTGTTTCATTGATTATGCACAGGCATTTGAATGTGTTCTTTGCAACAAACTGTGGCTGGCTCTGAGAATAATGTGAATCCCAGAACACTTACCGTGCTTATGCAAAACCTGTACTCGGACCAAGAGGTAGTCATCAGAACAGAGCAAGGAAACACTGCATGGCTCAAAACTGGGAAGGTTGTATGTGAGGGATGTGTCCTATCTCTGTACCTTTAAACCTATATGAAGAACAGATCATCTGGGAGGCTGAGCTCCATTAGGAAGAATGTGGCATCAGGATTGGAGGAAGACTCATCAACAAGCTGCCTTATGCAGATGATGCAATCCTGGTTGTTGAAACTGAGGAGGACCTGAAACACTTGTTGCAGAGGGTCAAGGACTGAAGCCTTAAAAATAAATTGAAGTTCAACATCAAGAAAACAAAGATTTTTTACTACAGGACCAATTAGGAAGATCATGATGGATGGTGAAGAGACTGTTAACAGGTTTTGTTTGCTTGGCTCAACAATACCAGTAGCCAGGAAATCAAAAGAAAAATTGCACTGGAAAAGTCTGCTGTCAGGGACATCTCCAGAATACTGAAGAGCAATGATGTCAGTCTGGAGACTAAGGTGTCCCTGATCCAGGCCATGGCCTTCAAAATTACATGCTATGCATAAGACAGCTGGATAATGACTAGGGATGATAGAAGAATTAATGCCTTTGAGCTGTGGTGTTGGAGAAGAGTATTGAATATACTGTGGACTATTAAGAAAAGAAACAGTTCATCCCAGAGATGGTGAAACCAGGCTACTCCTTGGAAGCAAGGGTTCTGAAGCTCTGTCTCACATACTTTGGGCATGTTGCAAGGATGGACCAGTCCTTATAGAGGGACATTATGCTTAGGAGGGTGGAGAGACAGCACAGGAGGGGAAGATCCTAGATAGATATACTGACTTAGTAACTGGAGTAATGGAGGTAGCTGTGTTGGAGACAGTGAAGTGATTCAGGATAGAGCAGGGTTGCGAGCTGTTGTGCATAGATAGGGTCACTATGAGTCACAAGCAACTTGACAGCACATGACAACAGCAATTAGCTTGAATGTTGGAAAACTGGAAATTGTTAAAATGAATTGGAATGCATGAATATCAACATACTAGGCATAAGTGAGATGTAATAGACCAGCTTTGGCCACTTTGAATCAGATAACTATGCAGGGAAAGAAAAACAGGAAGAATGGTGTTGTGTACATAGTCAAAAAGTCTGCTTTAAGTTCTATCCTGAAATACAGTATTGTGAGTGATAGGAAAATATCCATATGCATATAGGGAAGACTCATTAAGACCACTATTATTTAAATATATGTTCCTGCATCTAGAGCCAAACCAAAAGAAATTAAGAGTTATTACCAAATTTTGCAGACTGAAATTGACCGAATATGCAATCAAGATGCAATAATGATAATTGATGACTGGAATGCAAAAGTAGGAAATAGTTAAGAAGAATGAGAAGTTGGAAAATATGGGCTCAGCTATAGAAATGAGACTGGATATAAAATGATTAAATTTTGTGTTTACAATTACTTACTCATTGTAAATACTTATTCTAAGAGACACAAAAGAAGACTTGAGATGTGGATTTCACCTCATGGGCTGCACAGGAATTTGACTGGCCACACTTGTGAGAGAAATCATTAGAGCAGCTCAGTATTGGCAGCCAAAACTAGGCCAGGAACAGACTGTGTGTCAGATCATCAATTACTCATACGCAAGGTCAAACTGAGGTCAAAGAAAATTAAAATTAAAATAAGTTCACAGGAACTAAGGTCTGATCTTGAACCAATTACATCTGCATTTCATGATCATCTTAAGAATAGGTTTAAGACATTGAACTACAGTGATTGAAGACCAGGTAAGTTGTGGAATGATATCAAGCATATTGTTCATGAAGAAAGCAAAAGCTAATTACAAAAACAGAGGAGAAAGGAAAAAAAAAATCAAAATAGATGTCAGAAGAAGCTCTGAAGACTGCACTAGAGCATTAAAAGCCAAGTCTAAAGTAAAACATATCTCCATACTTCTTCAACCTATACGCAGAACATATTATCCGGGAGGCTGGGCTCTATGAGGAGAAATGTGGGGTCAGGATTGGTGGACGATTTATCAACAATCAGCATTATGCAGATGACACAACCCTGCTTGCTGAAACTGAGGAGGAC
>NW_006399930.1:45145-47389 GCF_000299155.1 Elephantulus edwardii | reverse complement strand
GATTTGTCCTGGAAAGGGTTAAACCGGGTGGCTCCTTGGAAGCTAGGATTCTGAAGCTCTGTCTAACATACTTTGGACATGTTGTGAGGAGAAACTGGTCCTTGGAGAAGGACATCATGCTTGGGAGGTTGGAGGGACTGCACAGGAGAGGAAATCCCTCTATGAGGTGGATTGATTCAGTGACTGGGATAATCGGGATGGGAGTGTCAAAGACAGTGCGATTGACCCAGGACAGAGCAGAGTTTACTGCTGTTGTACATAGAGTCGCTGTGAGTCGCAAACGACTTGATGGCACATAACAACAACAACAACAAAGGAAAACATGCCAAAGTGAAACAACTGAAGAGATAATTCAAAAGGCAGCGCAGGAGGACAAAGCAAAGTATTATAATGGAATGTGAAGAGAGCTGAATTGGAGAATAAGAAGGGTAGAACTCACTCTGTCTTTCTCAAGCTGAAAGAACTGAAAAACAAACTTAAGCATCATTTTTCAATATTGAAACATGCTGTGGGTGATTTATTGAATGACACAGAAAGCATCAAAAGAAGATGAAGGTCACTGTATCAGAAAGAATTGATTGACACTGAAAATTTTCGGGAAGTGCCACTTGAACAGGAGGCAATGGTGATGAAGGAAGAAGCAGAAGCTGCATTGAGACATTTAAAAAAAAAACCCAGGAATTGATAGGATACCAACTGACTTGTTTTAATTAAAAGATTCAGCCTTGGGTGCACTCACCAGTCGATGCCAGGAAATTTGGAGGATGTCTCCCTGGCCATTGGATTGGAAGAAGTCCTATTTGTTCCCATTCCAAGAAAGGTGATCAAACTGAATGTGGAAACTATGAAAAAGTATCAGTGATATCACATGCAAGCAAAATACTGCAGATCATTCAAAACTGGCTGAAACATAGATTAGGAACTGCCAGAAGTTTAATCAAAATTTAGAAGGAGCTGTGGCACTAGGGATGTCATTGCTGATGTCAGATGGATCCTGAAAAGTAAAATACCAGAAAAATATCTATCTGTGCTTTACTGACTATGCAAAGGCTTTTGCCTGTGTGAATCATGACAAGTTATGACTGACATTCAGAAGAATAATGGGAAGCCCAGAGACTTGATTGTGCTCATATAGAACCTATACCTAGATCAGGAGACTGTTGTGCGAATGGAGCAGGAATTGGGAAGGAAGTGCATTTTCTTTCCTTACCTATTCAATCTTTGTATGCTGAGCAAATGATAAGAGAAGCTGGACTATGTGAGGAGGAGTGTAACATCAGGTTGGAGGGAGACTCACAATAACCTGAGTTATGCAAATGACAATCTTGTTGAAAGTAAGGAAGGTTTGAAGCATTTGTTGCACAAGATCAAGGAATGCAGCCTTTGGTATGGATTTTATCTCAACATCAGGAACAGAGAGATTGTTACCACTGGACCAATAATCAATGCCATGATGGATGGAGATTGAAATTGTCAACTGCTTCATCTTTCTCGGATTGGTATGAACAGTCAGTAAATAAGAAGATGCCTTGTACTGGGAAATATACAGTTAGGGACTTTTCCAAATTATTGAGGAATAGTAATGTCAGTTTGAGGACTAAATTGCGTCTGATTCAGGCCACCATGGTCTTTCCAATTACTAGCTATGCATCTGAGACATGGACAAAGAGTGATGATGACATAAAAATAATTGACAAGTTTGAGTTGTTTATTGAAGAAGAGCACTGAACATCTCAAGGACAGACAAGAGAACGAATAGATACGTCTTGGGGAGGGTGCAGCTGGAGTGTTCTTTGGAGGCAAGAACAATGAGGTCTCACCTCCCATGCTTTGAAATGTTGCTAGGAGGTGCTATTCTTTGGAGAAGGACATAATGTTGGGAAGAGTGGTGGGTCAGTGACAGAGAAGACCCTCAACCAGATGAATTGATATGGTGACTGCTGCAATGGGCTCTTGTGTGTCAGGAAGTTTGAAGATGGCATAGGGCTCAAGTCTTTTGTTCATAGGGTCAATATTAGTTGTGCTCTACTTGACAGCACCTAACAACAACAACAACAACAACATATCAGCAACAACAACAAAAAGTCATGAAATATATATCAATATGAAAAAGTATGCAATGTCATATGCTGTTAACTCTAGTGGCTTTTTGCTTTTGTTGATTGTTGTCAATTTGAGCATGACTCATAGCGACCCTATGAACAAAAGACCTGAAGCCCTTCTATAACTATCATTGTTTCTCGA
>NW_006399930.1:42107-43315 GCF_000299155.1 Elephantulus edwardii | reverse complement strand
ACTTCTTTCCAGTGTCATGGAAAATGTGAAAAATGGGAGGAACTATTATTGTGGTTTTCAAAATACTGGGTGTTAATGTGTAGGTGGAAATTAATCATTTGCTTCCACACCTGGTGATTCACATTTTAATCAGAAAAAAAAGTTATAAAACAAAATGTTTCTCATCGTTGCTATGTTGTTAATGTGGAATAAATTGATATAAAGTAGATAAATTGTATCCCAGATAAAGATACTGAAATTATGAAGTTCAAAGTCCCTTTAAGTTTATCTCCTCTGAAATTTCTTTGAAATAGTTTATTTTTAGAAAATAAAAAGCTTTAATTGCTTATTATTTTCAAAATTAATCCAAAAAGTATAAACGGCTTTGAATATATTAACATTATTCTCATTTTACCAGACTCAAAACTCAAACTCATTGCTCTTGAGTCACAACTGACTCACCACTGGTTCTTAAGAGGGTTTTCAGAGGCTATAAGTCATTAAGGGAGGACATTGTCCTTTTTTTTTTACTTAGAGTGCATTTAAACTGAAAGAGATGCAATCGATGTAATGATATTAGAACCTTCAGATGTAATGTTGTAACATAGTTATTTAATATAAATTCACTATCAAGAAAACAAAGATTCTTACCACTGGACCAACAGGCAGTGTCATGATGGATGGAGAAGAGACGAAAATGTCAACAGCTTCATCTTGCTTCAATCCACAATTAGCACCCTAGGTACCAGCAGTCAGGAAGTAAGGAGACACTCTGCATTGAGAAAATCTGCAGTTAGGGACCTTTCCAAATTATTGGAGTAGTGATGTAAGTTTAAGGACTAAGGTGCATCTGATTCAGGCCATAGTCTTTCCAATTACTAGCTATGCATCCGAGACCTGGACAATAAATAAGGATGACAGAAAAAGAATTGAAACCTTTGAGCTGTGGTGTTGGAGAAAAGCATTGAAAATCCCATGGAAGACGAAGGGAACAAATAGATATGTCTGTGATCAGGTACAGCCAGAGTGCTCTTTGGAGGCAGGAATGATGAGGTTTCGCCTCACATACTTTGGACATATTGCTAGGAGGTGCTGTTCCTCTGAGAGTGACATGATGTTGGGAAGGCTGGAGGGTCGGCAAAGGAGAGGAAGACCCTCAACCAGGTGGATTGACAAGGTGGCTGCTGCAATGGTCTCTTGTGTGTTAAGAAGTGTTAGAATGGCGTGGG
>NW_006399930.1:20999-22332 GCF_000299155.1 Elephantulus edwardii | reverse complement strand
TTCAAGTGACTCTGAAGAAATAGGCAAAACCAAGGCCCTAGAAATTGATGGAATACTAATAGGAATATTTTAATAAACAGATGCAGTCCTGGATGTGCTCACCAGGTGGTGCCAAGAAAGCTGGAGGACAACTACCTGGCCAATGGATTAGAACAGAGCCATACTTATTTATACACATTCCAAATAATGGTGACCCAACAGAGTGTGGAAATGACCTAACAATAGCACTAATACCACAAGCAAGCAAAATCCTACTGAAGATTATCCCAAAGCGACTAGAACGGTGTTTCAACAGAGAACTGCCAGAAACACAAGCTGAGTTTAGAAGGGGCCATGACACTAGAAATTGTAACCAATGTCAGATGGAATTTGGCTGAAATAAAGAAAGTACCAGAGGAATGTCTATCTGTGTTTCAATGACTATGCAAAAGCATTTGACTGTGTGGACCACAAAAAATTGTGGCTAAGATTGAGAAGAATGAGAATCCAAGAACATCTGAATGTGCTCATATGAAACCTATGCTTAGACCAGGGGTCAATCAAAACAGAATAAGGAAACACTGCACATGGTTAAAAATCAGGAAAGGAGTGTATCAGGGATGTGTCTTGTCTTCATATCTTTTCTATTTCTATGTGCAACAGATAATTTGAAAGCTTGGACTTTAAGAGAAGGAATGTGGCATCAGGTTTACAGGAAGGCTAATCAATAACTTGCCTTATGAAGGTGATCCTTATTTACCAAAACTGAAGAGAATTTAAACCATTTGCTGGAGAGGGTCAAAGACTAAAGTCTTCAATATGGATTGAAGCACAACATTAAGAAAACAAAGATTCTCAATACTAGGTGAACTGGTAGTACCATGATGGATAGAGAAGAGATTTGGTTTGTTAACTATTTCAACTTACTTGAGTCCATAATCAACACTATTGGCACCAGCAGTCAGGAAATTGAAAAGATAATTTGTAGTGGGAAAATTGTCTGTCAGGGACCTCTCCAGAGTTCTAAAGAACAAGATAATTCTAGGGACTAAGGTATACCCGACCTTCACTGTGGTCTTCTTACTTACTACACAACAGAGAGAGCTGGACAACATCTAAAGATGACAGAAGTACAAGCAATGCCTTTGTGTTGTGGTGCTGGAGAAAAGTATTGAACACTCCTTGAAATGCCAGGATAACAAAAAGTTCTGTCCTGGAGAGGGTAAAACCAAGTTGTTCCTTAGAGACAAAGATTTTTGAAGCTCAGTCTCACATATTTGAGCATGTTGCCAGGAGGGACAAGTTCTTGAAAAAGGACATTATGCTTGGAAGGGTGGAGGAGCAGTGCAGGAGA
>NW_006399930.1:4033-20393 GCF_000299155.1 Elephantulus edwardii | reverse complement strand
TTTTTTTTTTATAAAGGTCTTTTACATCTCTAGTAAAGTATTTCCCAAGTATGACAATATGTGGTTGGCAATTTTAAGTGGTATTACTTTCTTGGTTTTCTTTTCTGTGTCTCTTTTGTTACTGTAGAGGAATCTCATTGATTTTTGGGTTTCGGTCTTGTGTCCTGCTACTCTAATGAATTGGTCTAGTAAGTCTAATTTATTTTTGTTGAGTCCTTGGGATTTTCTGAGTAGACTATCATACAGTTGTCCTTGGGATTTTCTGAGTACACTATTACCACCTCTTCCTATTTCTCTTATTTTCTTCTCTTGTATTATTGCGATATTAAGTACTTCCAATACAGTATTGAATAGGAGAGGTGAAAGTGAACATACTTGTCTGGTCCCTGTTTGTAAGGGGAATGCTTTTAGTCTTTTTCCATTGATAATAATGTTGCCTTTGGGTTCGTATATTTTTTTTCAACATTATTAGGTAATTTACTTCTATTCCTACTTTGTTGAGTGTTTTTTCAGGATGTGTGCTATATTTTTATGAAGGACTTTCATATTTTAATTGTTAGGAAATTGTGATTCTTCTTTGTTGCTTTGCTAATATTATGAATTATGCTGATTGTTTTTCTTACGTTGAATTATCCATGCATACCTGTTATGAATCCTACTTGATAATGCTGAATTTATTTTTTTATGTACTGTTGTATTCTATTGGCCAGTATTTTGTTAAGGATTTTTGCAAAAAATTCACTATATTCATGTGAGATAATTGGTATCTAGCTTTCATTTATGATAATGTCTTTCCCTGATTTTCCTTGGGTTATGTTAGTTTCACAGAATGGCCATCAGAATGTCCTTTACTCTTTTCTATTTTTTTTTTAAATAAATTTGGTAGAATTTGTGATAGATATTTTCTGAATGTTTGGTGTAATGCATCTGTGAAGCCATATGGGCCAAACATTTTTTGTGGGAGAGTCTTTTTAAGACCTGGTCAATTTGTTCTTTTATGAGGGATCTGTTCAAATGTTCTACATTTGTCAGCATCAATCTACGTAGGGTGTGTATTTCAAGGAATTTGTCCATTCCTCTGTTGTGTTGTTGCTGTTATGTGCCATTGAGTCACCTATGATTCATGGAGACCCTATGTAAAATAACTCTGAAGTCTACCCTATCCTGAGCCAGTCTCACTGACTCTGACACACCTATTCCCATTTACCAATTAATGTATCAGTCCATCTTATCCAGGCTCTTCCTCTTCTGTTCTGTCCCTCTACCTTTCCAAGTATGATGTCCTTCTCCAAGAATTGATCTCTCTTGGCCAAGTGCCCAAAGTATGTGAAACAGAGCTTCAAAAGTCTTGCTCCCAAGAAACAAATTGATTTCACCTGCTCCAAGTTAGATCTACATTTCTCTTGGTCCAAGGTGATTCAATATTCTTTCCCAGCATGCACTTTAGGTCTTCCTCAGTTTCAACAAGCAAGGTGGTGTTATATGCATTATATAGGTGTTTAATGAGTCTTCTTCCAATTGTGATCCCTCATTCCTCCTCAGAAAGCATGCATAAAAAATGCAAAGAGTCATTACAAAGACAGAGGAAGAAGAAAAGGCCAAAATGGATGTGAGATGAAACTTCAACATTGCGCTAGAGTGCCAAGAAACCAAATCAATGAGAAGAAATAAAGAAGTTAAGAAGCTGAACAGATTTCAAAAGACAGCTCAGGAGACAAAGGAAAGTATTATAAAGAAATGTTCAAAGAACTTGAGTCAGAAAATCAAAAGGGACAAACTCGCTCAGCATTTCTTAAGCTAAAAGAAGTAAAAAATAAATTCAAGCCATGAGTTGCAATACTTAAGGATGCTATGGGCAAAATATTGAATTATCTAAAAAGCATTAAAAGAGGATGAAAGAAGTACACAGAGTCACTGCAACCAAAAGAATTGGCTTACATAAAAGAATTTCATGGAACAATATGTAATCAAGAGGCAATGTTGATGAAGGAGAAAAAGCAAGTTGCTCTGTAAGACTTAGAAAAAAATTAAAGCCTTAGAAATTGATGGAATACCAATTGATATATTTCAACAAATAGATGCTGCCATGCACATATTCACCAGTTTGCCAAGAAATCTGAAGGAAAACCACCTGGCCAACTCCGTGGAAGGAAGCTATATTAATTACCATTCCAAAAACAGGTGACCAAATAGAATGTGGAAATTATTGAAGAATTGCACTAATATCACATGCAAGCAAAAATCCAAAAATGACTGGGACAGTACATAAACAGAAAACTATCATATATACAAGCTGAATTTTAGCAGTTGTGGCATTAGAGAAATTATTCCAATGCCAGATGGATCTTGACAAAAAGCAAAAGGTCTCTTTGGAGACGAAGGTGCGCCTGATACAGGTCATGGTCTTTGCAATCACTTGTTATGCATCAGAGAGCTGGACAATGACTAGGGAGGACAGAAGGAGAATTAACACCTTTGAGCTGGGGTGCTGGAGAAGAGTATTGAATGTACCATGGAATGTCAAGAAAACAAACAGATTCATCCTAGAGAGGGTTAAACCAGGCTACTACTTGGACACAAAGATTCTGGGGCTTCATCTGACATACTTTGGACATGTTGTAAGGAGAGACAGATCTTTGGAGAGGGGCATCATGCTGGGTAGAGTAGAGGGACAACGCAAGAGGGGAAGACCCTCTATGAGGTGGATTGATTCATTCAGTGACTGGGGTAATCAGGATGGGTGTGTAAGAGGCAATGCGATTGGCACAGGATAGAGCGGGGTTTAGGGCTGTTGTACATAGGGTCACTATGAGTCGCAAACGACTCGATGGCACATAACAACAACAAACAACAACCAGATAAATGTCTATCTGTATTTCATTGACTATGCAAAGGATTTAGACAGTGTGGATCATAACAAATTGAGGCTGACCTTGAGGAGAATGGGAATCGCAGAACACTTGATTGTGTTACTGCAAAACCTATACTCAGACCAGGAATCTTTCGTCAGAACAGAGCAAGAAATCACTACATGGTTCAAAATCAGGAAAGGAGTTTGTCAGGGATGCATCCAGTACCTATACCTTTTCAATCTAAATGTGGAATAGATCATTCTCTGGCATTAGCTAAATGCAATATGAGAAATAATTTAATGAATATTAGAATAAAAGGAGTCTAATCATTATGTTACCCATGTCTAATTCTTTAGTTTGAAAATAATGAAAGATATCATGAAAATACCAATTAATTCTGCCTTCACATAGACATTTAGAGTCCAAACAAAATTGAGATAAGATAAACGTTCAGACACAGATTCTTGTACATCAGCACTGATTCAGTCTCCATTTATTTTGTGAACAAAATGAGAGGATCTGCACTGAGTATATATTTTCCTCTCAAAATTTGCATTCTTCAGAGTCTCAGGTTATGATCATCTGAAAAGAAAGACTTTTGTATATGTGATAATTTAATATAAGATCATACTGGGCTATGTAGAACCTCTATCTATTTATAAGGGAAGAACACCCAGAAAGGCACATGGAAGAATGTCTTGTAAATTCAAAGTGAGAGATTCAAGTCATCCATCTACAAGCTAAGAAATGCCAAAGTTTGCTCTGAACCACCAGAATCTAGCAGAGAAGCATGAACAGTTTCTCCCTTACAAACTCTGTAATATTTCAGTGGTATCACATTCTTTTTAATTAAAGCCAAGGATCTTTCCATGTACTTGTAATTTTTTTTTCCCCCAGAAAGTTTTGTTTTATTCTTTAGGTCAGTTTATAATTTGTTGGGTGACTATTCTTCATAGCACTTTCTATAGCTATAAATACATGGATTTTTTTGTTTTATTATTTGGCTAATATGTCCATGGGCCCTGACCCTTAGAGTAAGGGTAAGCAAGGGTGGGGTAGAGCCTGAGGAGCCTGCTTCAGGCGCTAGCTTATTATCCTTCAGGAGGCTTGGGGACTGAAGTCTCCCTCCACTCTGGAAGTCAGCTGGCTAACTGGCAGGATGGCTGGCCTCTCCATGGCAGCTCCTCTTGGTGGCAATCAGGCAAGGGAAGTTTCTGGGGTCTTTTTCCTTGTGTGTTACTCTTCTTTTTGCCCTTCAAAGGTGTGTGGGCGGCCCTGACCCTTAGAGTAAGGGTAAATAAGGGTGGGGTGGAACCTGTGGAGCCTGCTCCAGGCGCTAGCTTAAAATCCTGTAGGGCAGCCTTTAATTATTTTTGATGAAAGATTCTTCTAGGTCGTATTACCCTGGTATGTCCATTTGCTGTACAGAAGTAACTTGTGGTTTCCGTGAAGCCGAACACTGTGACACTGATGTGTCAAATGCGAGAATGATTACCCGTGATGGACAGTGTTTGGTGGAGCTCCCCGACTAAAACAAGTTTAGACGCAGGATTGGCATCCAGTTCCATAATAGCTTGCCTCTGGAAACTCTATGAACCTGGAGAAAGGACGAAAGTTATACAGGTGTCCAGGATTTTCATTCATAGGGTCACTATGAGTCGCCTATGACTCAATGGCACTTCACAACAACAGTAACAACAACAATATCTCCACTAGCTTATAAGACTGTAGTCTCTGGGGTTCTAAGATTTAGAGAGTTTTGCTACCAACCTAAGGTTTCAAATTCCTCAGGGGCTTAGGGAAGAAAGATAGTTAATCTCTTTCCATGTGCTTTATGGCCCTATATATTTGTGGCTAGCAAGTCATCAGTTGTAATGACTTCTTTTGGAAAATTGATATTGATAATTTTCACTTTGTAATTTTTTGAGTAATTATTACTCATAGAACTTACTATATAATTACATATTCATTTGTATTATGTTTTGATTTTTATCACCATTAGATTTTAAGTACTATAATGACAAAAATTCTTTCCTTTTATTTAACACTTCTCCCCACCTCCCATAAAAAAATTTAAAAAGGTTGTCTATACTTAAGAAATATTTATTGGATAACTTTAAAAAATAGATTTATCTTTCATTAATTATGCATATTTGATATATACAGTGATCACCAAACTTGACACAGGTACTGGTGAAAGCAATCACTGATAGTTTAGATTCTTATGGACTTCAATCCAAACATGCTTCAATTATTTTAAAAACTGACAAAGAGAAGTACTTTAGCCATACCATCAGTTGAATATTCATTATATAATTAATGCACAAAAGTTGGAAGCAGGAGTGGCATCTTACTAAACAACTTGCCTTCAGAAACTCTATGAATTTTGATAAATGTCAATAGTTGTAGAGGGGCTTCTGGCCTTTTGTTTACAGGGTTCCTAAGAGTTGTGCTTGATTTAAGGCAATCAACAACAACCACCACCACCTTTGGGTTGACATCACAACTCCTTATCATTAAGCCACTTGAGTCCATTCTTACTATTTTCCAGTAAAAATCAAGATTTTGAGACTCATTACACTTACCACTCCTTGGATGCTGCCATCTCACCAAACAAAAACACTTTTGATGATCTCTTATGTTACAGAATAGAATAACAACAGTGTATTTTCTTGCTTGTAGTCTCCTAAGAAGCCAAAACAAGAAAAGAAATCAAGAAGTTAAGGAGTTGAACAGAAGATTTCAAAGGGTAGCATATGAAGACAAAGCAAAGTATTATAATGAAATGTACAAAGAGCTGTAGTCAGAAAATCAAAAGGGCCAAACTCACTTGGCATTTCCTAAGCTGAAGGAACTGAAAAACAAATTCAAGCCTTGAGTTGGCAATACTTAAGGATGCTGTGGGCAGATTATTCAGTGATTCAAGAAGCATCAAAAGAAGATAGAAGGAGAACAAAGAGACACTATGCCAAAAGAAGATAGAAGGAGAACACAGAGACACTATACCAAAAAGAATTGACTGACATAGGAAAATTTCATGGAACAACATGAAATCAAGAGCCTGTGGTGATGAAGTAGGAAGTTAAAGCTGCTCTAAGAAATTGGCAAAAAACAAGGCCTCAGGAATGATGGCATACTACTTGGCATATTTGAACAAATAGATGCTACCCTGGACACACTTACCAAGTTATGCCAAGAAATCCAGAGAAAAGCAATCTGGCAAACTGTCTGGAAGAGATCCATATTTATGTCCATTCCAAAAAATGGTGACCTGACAGAATGTGGAACTTATTGAATGATATCATTAATATCACATGCAAGCAAGATCCTGCTGAAAAGTAACCAAAAATGACTGAAGCAACACATCAACAGATAATTGCCAGATTTGCAGGATGAGCTTAGAAGAGGCCGTGACATTAGGGAAAAAACAGACAGTATTAGATATATCTTGGCTAAAAGCAGAGAGTCCCAGAGGAATATCTATCTATGTTTCATTGACTATGCAAAGATATTTGACTGTGTGAACCACAACGACTATGGCTAACTCTGAGAAGAATGAGAATCTTAAAACAAACTATTATGCTTATGCAAAACCTATAGTTAGATCAGAAGGCAGCTGTCAGAATAGAACAAAGAAACACTGCACAGTTCAAAAGTCAGGAAAGGAGCGCGTCAAGGATATGTCCCATCTCCATACCTTCCCCCCCCCATACTTTTTTAAATGTATATGCAGAAGAGATCACTCAGAAGGCTGGGCTCTTTGAGGAAGAATGGACCATCATGATTGGAGGAAGATCCATCACCAATCTTCGTTACGCAGATGCCACAAACTTGCTTGCCAAGACTGAGGAGAACCTGAGGCATTTCCTGCAGGTCAAGGACTGAAGTCTTCAATATAAATTGGAGCTCAACATCAAAAAACAATCTCACAACTGGGCCAATGGGCAAAATTAAGAGATGGTGAAGATATTTAGATTGTTAATAGCTTCAGCTTGGTTGGCTCAACAACCAGCACTCTTGGTACCAGGAACTAGGAGATAAAAAGTTGAATTCCATCAGGATAATCTGCTGCCAGAGTATGAGTAACAACAATGTCAATCAAGAAACTAATGTGTACCTGATTCAATACAATTACTTGCTATGTATCAGTGAGCTGGACAATGACTAAGGATAATAAAAAAAAATTAATGCCTTTAGTTGTGATGCTGGAGAAGAGTATTAAATATACCATGGACTGCTAGGAGATCAAACAGATTCATCATGGAGAATGTGAAACCAATTTGCTCCTTGACGACAAGGATTTTTAATTTCATCTGACATACTTTGGGTATGTTGTAAGGAAAAACCAGTCCTTGGAGAAGGACATCATGCTTGGAAGGCTGGAGGGACAGCACAAGAAAGGAATACCCTGGATGATATGGATTTACTCAGGGACGAGGGTAGTAGGTGTAGGTGTGTCAGAGACAATAAGGTTAGCTCAGGATAGAGAAGGGTTCAGAGTTGTTGTACATAGGGTCACTATGGGTCGCAAGCAACTTGAGGGTAGATAAAAACAAAAACAATCATTACAGAAAGATTTCTAGCCCATTCTCTTATGTAGCCAAGGGAAAACCATGGGATCATCCATGGATTGTTTTAGGATACAGAGTTAAAATATATATCTACTCACACACAGACTTTAACACCAATATTTGCTCTTATTTTCATCCATATGTTTTTTTCCATCCATATGGGGAACTATGACTTTACAATATTTCTAGTTCTAACCCAGCACTACAGCACATATTTTAAGGTTCTTATTTCCTTTATTTTGAACATCACTATTCTAACAATTTCCGCTTACTCACCTCCATAATTTACACTCTTGGCACCAGCAGTCTGGAAATCAAAAGACAAAATGCATTTGGGAAGTCAGCTGTCAGGGACCTCTGCAGAGTGCAAAGGAGCGATGATGTTAGTCTAGAGATTAAATTACACCTGATCCATGCCATGGTCTTCACAATTTACATGTTCTGCATCAGACAGCAGAACAATGACTAAAGATGACAGAGGAAGAATTGATGTCTTTGAATTGTGGTACTGAAGAACATATTGAACATACTGATTGATTTTTAATTTTATAATCTTACTATGTATGTCAATCTGAATGTTCAGATCTATAGAAGTATCCAACAGATAAGCGTTTTACAGAAAAAGTAAAAATATATCCCTTATCGTGGTATTAACCATTAGTTTCGGTGTTGTCCCCGCCCTTGGCTCAAGTGCCCTGACCCACTTATTTCTTTGCTCCACCATCCATCAAGATACCCCTCCACTTCTACCTACTCCCTTCATCACCTATCTTCCATTGTCCAGCCCTTGATCTGATAGCTTATGTCTAAAGCTTCCTTGGTTTCTGTGATTTCAGATTCATTAGTTGCCGTCAGAACAGAGCAAGGAAACACTGCATGGTTCAAAATGGGGAAGGGCATAGACCAGGGATATGTCCTGTCTCCATACCTTTTCAACCTGTATGCAGAATAGATCATTCGGGGCACTGGGCTCTATGAGGAGAAATGTAGCATCAGGATTGGAGGAAGATCTATCAACAATCTGCGTTACGCAGATGACACAACCCTGCTTGCTGAAGCTGAGGAGGACCAGAGGCACTTGCTGCTGAGGGTCAGAGACTGCAGCCTTCAATATGGATTGAGGCTCAATGTCAAGAAGACAAAGATTCTCACCACTGGACCAATTGGCAGCATCAGGATGGATGGTGAAGAGATTGAGATTGTTCACAGCTTTAGTTTGCTTGGCTCCACAGTCAACATTCTTGGCACCAGCAGCCAGGAAATTAAAAGACGTATTGCGGTGGGAAAGTCTGCTGTTAGGGACCTCTCTAAAGTACTCAAGAGCAACGGTGTGTCTCTGGAGACTAAGGTGTGTCTGGTACAGGCCATGGGCTTTGCAATCACTTGTTATGCATCAGAGAGCTGGACAATGCCCAGGGAGGACAGAAGGAGAACTGATGCTTTTGAGCTTTGGTGTTGGAGAAGAGTGCTGACAGTGCCATAGACTGCTAAGAAAACAAACAGATTCAACCTGGAGAGGGTTAAACCAGGGTGCTCCTTGGAGGCAAGGATTCTGAGACTTCGTCTGACATACTTTCGGCATGTTGTAAGGAGGGACCTGTCCTTGGAGAGGGACATCATGCTTGGGAGGATGGAGGGCAGGCACAGGAGGGGAAGGACCTTTGGAAGATGGATTGATTCGGTGACTGGGGCAATCGAAATGAGTGGTCAGAGATAGTGAGATTGGCACAGGACAGAGCAGAGTTTAGAGCTGTTGTACATAGGGTCACTATGAGTCGCAGGCGACTCGACAGTACATAACAACAACAACAATCTTACTATGAAATATATATAATTTTGAAGCTTTTATTTTGCTCACCTTCGTCTTGGTCACACCATTTTCTCTTCACTGGACCAGCTGATCTCTCTTTCTCTCTCTCTTTCTTTCTCTCTCTGTTGATGTTATTGTTGTCAAGTGCCGTCGAGTCGCAGGTGACTCATAGCGACCCTATGAAGGAGAGTCCTTGACGCTTGGGTGTCTTTCATCCTCTCTCCAGGTTCATAGGGTTTCTGGAGGCAAGCTATTATGGAAGTGGACGCCACTCCTCCTTCCACACTTGTTTAATCGGGGAGCTCCACCCGACTCTCAGTCCGCACTGGGTAGCCAACCATTAACGCATTTGACACATCCGTGTCACAGTGTTCAGCCTCACAGCAACCACAAGTGACCACCGGATGGCAACTTGTACACCAGGGCTATACGACCTAGAGGAATGTCTGAACAAAAAGCAATGAAAGCCTGGCCGGAGGGCCACAAACTAAAAGTCACCAGAGAGAGAAAGAAAGAGAGAGAGAGATCAGCTGGCCCAGTGAAGAGAAAACGGTGTGACCAAGACAAAGGTGGGTGACTTTTAGTTTGAAGGACTCTCCTTCATAGGGTCGCTATGAGTTGCCTGCGACTCAACGGCACTTAACAACAACAACATATTTTGCTCATTCTTTTTTAGGCAGCTGGTTTTAAATTTTATATATAAATATATATAATTAAAAGTTATTTATAATATGTAATGTTATTAGATAGGTTGTTGTTGATTGCCATCAAGTTGAGATCGACTCATAGTGACTCTATGACAAAAGACATAATTCCTTTCCATAGCTATCATTGTTTCTCCAAGTTCATAGAGTTTACAGAGGCATGCTATCTGTTTATCTATCTATCTATCAATATATAAAATATAGACATTTAGAAGACATATATCTCTCTTCTATTTTTAGGATCTAAAATATCAAAAAATATTTCACCAAAGCTAATCCTGAAAATTTAAATTTGGTTGCAGTGCAACATAAACACTTGAAATATCAATGAAGTTTGGGGTGAGGGAAGTGTCAGTGAATTCACAGTGCAATATGCTTTCCAAAACTTTGCTGTGATGAATTCAAAGTCAGTAAGCGAGCTTTGGTGTCCTACTGGTAAGGAGTTGCACTACCAATCTAAAGACACCAGATCAAATGCATCAGCTGTTCCCTAGCAGAAAAGCAATCTCCTTCAGTGCAATTTACTGCTTCTGAAAACCAGCTTGAGGGCCAATTATGGATTGGTTCCTGCTTGATAGCACACAACAATAACAAACAAAGATGATGAGTGGTTATTGAAAGTTGACAACACTAACTGAAGTCAACATTTGAAGCTAATCCTCTAACAACTACAAGAAAATATGCAAAGGAACTCCATACCCTTAATTCTACGGTTATTAAGCATTTGGAACAAATGGAAAAAAGAAGAAGCTCAACAGATGGGAGTCACATGAATTGAATGGAAAATCAAACTATAGTCACTTTAAAGGGCCTCTGCACTTCTTTTGTGCAATAAAAGATGATCCATTTCTTGATTTCACTGTCTCTTGTGATAAAAATCTGATCTTCTGTGACAACTGACACTGTTCAGTGCAGTGGTGAAGTAGAGGTGAAACACTGAAATAAACAGTCCCAAACCAAGCTTGCACTAAAAAGAAGGTCTTGATTTCTGTGTGGAGATTTGTAGCCAGGTTAAATTACCACTACTTCTTTAATTAACAACAAGAAGACTACAAAAACTTCTTGAATTCACTCTGAAATCATTAAAGCGGAGATGTACTCCCAGGAAATGCACTGTAATTTTCAACATTTGAGTCTGGCATTGGTATAAAAAAAGTTCAATTTAAGATTGAAATAAAATTATTTTTTCGATTGACTTGTGGGGGGGAAAAGTTTCCATGATAAATCATAATATCTGAAAATCATCAGGAACTGGGTTCTTGAAGATGTGAACAGGTAACTCAAGATTTTCTACAATAGAAAAGTTCCTAATCTAATAGGAGTCATGTCTTTATAAAAGAAAATGAACTCAGAGACACACATCAAGAAGATGAGTAAGTGAAAAATCAAATCTACAAACTTTGAAACATCAAGAAATAACTGAAGCAACTGGAAATCTGAACAGATAACATAAAGATTTTACAAAGAACTTAGCTCTGCCAACATCTTGAATTCAGACTTCCAATTTACAGAATTGTGAGGCAATAAGTTTGCATTATTCTAACCACACAATTTGTGGTATTTTATTATGATAACTCTAGTTATAAAACTAATATAAACAGATTCCGACTCACCTCCTGAGTATCCTAAGATAGTTCCTGTTACAACGGATATTATCTATATTAAAAAAATACACATAATTGACATTATTGGCACTCAAGTTAGATGCTATACTATATAAATCCAAGAATGTGCATTACATAGTTTTCAAATTATAAGAACATTTTAAACAAAAAAATATTTAAAAATTGCTAAATATATTCCAGGTGTAACAAAAAACCCAAAAAATAAAAGACTGAAGTAGCTTCATGAAAAAGAGAAAAATGAATAATAACAAAATTTGTCTTATTTAAGTTTTAATTTGTGAATGTTTAATATGTAGATTCACATTTAGACTCTTATTGATCATAATGTCCATTCTAAGCAAGAAAACAAATCACATTCTCTCCAAATATCCTTTATATTTTGGAAGCTTTAAATGACCAAAGAAAGCATGTTTTTTGAGAACTTCCTCTTTAGAGTCAAAGAGGTAAATTTGGGTGACTTTTTTGCAACATAGACATTGATTTCATAACCCAAGTGCCACATGCAGCAAGAAGAATCTGAATGTTTATTTGTCCTCCTCTGCTCAGCATGTGGTGCTGACAGCAGTCTCCTCTGACACCAGAGCCAACACCTAAGCAGATTCCTAGAGAGTTGTTGTTGGCAGTGACATTATTCAGACACTGAGGTGTAAAATGCATTTCACAGCAATGAAGTATCTCAGCTTGTGGTGGCATGACTTTCCAAGTTTGCTTGAAAATATACCTTTCTCAATTATATCCACATCCTTTATGCTGTATTTTCCCTTAGTTTGTGAATTAAAAAAAAATTCTTACTCTAGTAATATTTTAGATGATATTTTAATACTTTTATCATAATGTTGATAAAATGACAATTTGTGTGTTTTACCTAACTAGTATATTGTGAGCATTAAGAAAAATGGGCACAGGATATGAACAGACACTTCACCAAAGAAGACATTCAGATGGCAAACAAACACGTGAAGAAATGTTCAAAATCCCTAGCTCTAAGAGAGATGCAAATCAAGACAACTATGAAATATCATCTCACCACAGTAAGACTAGCAAAATTTAACAGAACAGCAAGCGACAAATGCTGGCGAGGTTGTGGAGAAACTGGAACCTTTCTTCACTGTTGGTGGGAGTGTAAAATGGTGCAACCACTGTGGAAGGCAGTATGGTGCTTTCTCAAAAAGTTGCAAATAGAGATACCATTTGACCCAGCAATTCCACTACTAGGAATATATCCTAAAGAAACCAGAACTGCCATCCAAGCAGATATCTGCACACCCATGTTTATCGCAGCTTTGTTCGCAATAGCAAGGACATGGAAACAACCTAAGTGCCCATCAGCAAACAAATGGATAGAGAAGCTGTGGTATATACACACAATGGAATACTACGCTGCATTGAAAAACAAGAATCTCATGAAATATTATTCAAAATGGGTGACCCTGGAGGACATTATGCTGAGTGAGATATCTCAGTCACAAAGGGACAAATGCCACTGTTGTAGAATGAGGATGACATCGGGGTGGGGGTAAGACTGAGAAAAGCTGGATAAATTATGTATACTGCATTGAAGCCGATGAGGGAGAGAATATTTTAAAAGTAATATATTTTAGGGCATTATGATTTTCATAAGAGTTAGGAATGAGAGTTGCAGAGTGGAGTATACTCAGGGTGGGAGTCAGGGGTGCGGGGGAATTGTATAACGATGAAGGAGTTTTTCTTTTGCTTTTCAAGGAGAAGAGCTAACTGGGGGTGGGGATGGAATGAGTGGGGGGAAAAGTGCAACAATGAATGAATGGAAATCCAAAATCTTTGTAAATGTTCATTGAAATTAATAAAAAAAAGAATTTTCCATATGATTGTTGTGGCTTTTATTAATTAATTCCTAAACATCATGGGAGTAAGTGGAACATTATTTCCATTATTTTTTGATGCTCAGAGGCTTAAGTATAATTCTTGATGGGAAAATTCAACTCGGAGAGATAAGAGCTGAGACAAACTTGTTGATGTTCAGTTCTACTAGTTCAAGTACAACTCATAGTGACACTATGAACAACAGATGTGAAACCTTTAGTATCATATCCTTTGAAATCTTCATCATCTGTTACATATTTGAGCCCGTTGCTACTTTTTCTGTGTCTATCTTTTTGATTCTCTACTTCTCTTTTACTGATCTTCCACCTTTCCAAATATGATGTTCCTCTCCAATGAATAGCTTTTTCTAAGAATGTGGTTAAAGTATGCGAGATGAAACTTTGTCATCTTTGCCTTCAAGAAGCATACTGGCTACACTCCTCCTTCCAACACATGTCTGTTTGTTCTTTCAGTTTGTGGGATATTTTGTACTCTTCTCTAACACCATAGCTCAAAGGCATCAATTATTCTTCTCTCATCCTATTCATTGTCTATCTCTCTGAAGCACACCAAGTGAAAGAAAAGAGCAGCGCTTGAATCAGGTACTTGTTACTCTTCAAACTGATATTATTTCTCCTCAATAATTTAGAGAAATCTTTGGCAGCAGACTTGGCCAAGTCATTATGCCTTCTTATCTCTCCACTGCTGGGTCCAATGATGTTGATTGTGTTTCAAAGTAAGATGAAATTGTTGACCATTTCAATTTTTTCTCCATCTGTCATCAATCTGATTGTGAGGATGTAGAAATGAAAGCCATAATGAGGGCTACAGTCCTTGATCTTCAGTGATAAGCATCTTATGCCCTCCTTGCTTTCAGTATGCAAGATTGTGTCATCTGCATAACACAAATTGTTGCTAAGTCTTCCTGATACCATATTCTTCATAGACTCCAGCTTCATGAATTATTTTCTCAGAATACAGATTGAATACATCAGGACATCTATTATACTGGAATAAAAAAGCTGAGGAAGAATGATATTGCATTCATAGTGAAAATGACAATTTCAAGATCTATCCTAAAGTATAATGTTGTGAGTGATAGGATTTTGTTGTTGTTATGTGCCATTCAAAAAACTACAAGAAAGACCTGTTAATATGACTAATATTCACACATAAGCTTTAACAAATAAAACAGAAGAGGAGACTATTTCTACAAACTTTTACAGTCTGAAATAGACCAAACATGTAATCAAAGTACATTAATAATTATTGATGACTATAAAAAGTAATTTCTAGATCCGTCTTGAAGTACAACATTGTGAGTGACAGTATAATATCCATACGCATACAAGGAAGTCCAGTGAATACCACTATCATTCGGATGCATGCACCAACAACCAGAGCCAAAGAAGAAGAAATCGATGATTTCTACCAACTTTTACAGTCGCAGATCTATCGAACATGCACTCAAGATGCTTTGATAATAATGGGTGACGGGAATGCAAAAGTTGGGAACAGAGAAGAAGAATCAGTAGTTGGAAAACATGGACTTAGTGAGAGAAATGAAGCTGAAGATAGAATGATTGAATTTTGCACAAGCAATGACCTATTAATTGCAAATATGTTTTATAAGAAACATAAACACGGGTTATACACATGGATTTCATGTGATCATATGCATAGGAATCAAATCAACTATATCTGTGGAAAAAACTGCTGGAGAAGCTCAATATCAGCTGTGAAAACAAGGCCAGGAGGTGATTGTGGAACAGATCACCAGCTACTCATATGCAAGTTCAAGCTGAAGCTGAGGAATATTAAACTGAATCCACCGGAACCAAAGTATGACTTTGAGTTCATCCCACCTGAATTTCAGAATCATCTCAGGAACAGGGTTGAGGCCTTGAACACAAATGAGCAAAGACCTGATGAGTTGTGGGAGGAAGTCAAATGTATCATCCAGGAAGAGTGCAGACGGTCATTACAAGGACAGAAGAGGAAGAAATGACCAAAATGGATGTCAGAAGAAACTCTGAGTATTGCACTGAAGCACAAAGAATCCAAAGCACAAGGAAGAATTCAAGATACTAAAGAGTTGAACAGAAGATTTCAAAGGGTAGCACGGGATGACAAGCAAAATATTACAACAAAATGTGCAAGGAGCTAGATTCCGAAAATGAAAAGGGCTGAACTCGTTCAGCATTTCTTAAGCTCAGGGAACTGAAGAACAAATTCAAACCTAGAGTTGCTATAATAAAGGATGCTTTAGGCAGAATATTAGATGATTCAGGAAGTATTAAAAGACAATGGAAAGAATATACTGAGTCACTGTATCAAAAGGAACTGGCAGACACAGAAGAATTTAATGAAATCACACATGAGCAAGAGCCTATGGTGATGAAGTAAGAAGTTCAAGCTTCTGTGACGGAAATGGCAAAAAATAAGGCCCCAGGAATAGATGGTCTACCAAATGATATCTTTCAGCTCACAGGTGCTGCCCTGGATGTGCTCACCAAGTTGTGCCAAGAAATCTGGAGAACAACCACTTGGACAACTGACTGGAAGAGACCTATATTTGTTCCCATTCCAAAGAAAGATGACCCTATGGAGTGTGGAAACTATAGAACGATATTGCTGATTTCACACGCAAGCAAGATTCTACTGAAGATTATCCAAAACCGACTAGAACATCACATCAGCAGAGAACTGCCAGAATTCCAGGCTGGGTTTAGAAGGGTTCGTGGTACTAGGGATATTGTAGCTGACATTAGATGGATCTTTGAAAGCAGAGAATACCAGAAGAATGTCTATCTGTCTTTCATGGATTATGCAAAGTCATTTGTGTGGATCATAACAAACTGTGGCTGACTCTGAAAATAATGGGAATCCCAGAACACTTGATCATGCTAATGTGAAACCTATACTTGGACCAAGAGGCAGTCATCAGAACAGAGCA
>NW_006399930.1:0-3476 GCF_000299155.1 Elephantulus edwardii | reverse complement strand
GACTGCAAAGAAAACAAACAGATTCAGCCTAGAGAGGGTTAAGCCACGCTGCTCCTTGGAGGCAAGGATTCTGAGGCTTCGTCTGACATACTCTGAACATATTTTAAGGAGGGAGAGGTCCTTGGAGAGGGACATCATGCTTGGGAGGGTGGAGGGACGGCGCAGAAGAGGAAGACCCTCTATGAGGTGGATTGATTCAGTCACTGGGGTAATCAGGATGGGTGTGTCAGAGGCAATGCGATTGGCATAGGATAGAGTAGGATTTAGGGCTGTTGTCCATAGGTTCGCTATGAGTCGCAAGCAACTCGATGGCAGATAACAACAACAATAATACAAAAGAAAATGTGAAAGAAGAATAGTAGTCAGACAGTATGGTTTTGGTGACAGAAATGAGATATTAAATATTGAATTTCATATGTTTAATGATTTATTCTTCATAAATACTAGTTTTTAAAAACACAGAAGGTGACTTTGAACATTGACTGCACTTAAAGACTGCTTAGGAATCCATTGACTGCATCTGTGTGAAGAATACCTGTGAAGCTCAATATTAGCAGTCAAAAACTTTGCCAGGTGGGTGGTGACCTTGAAACAGATCATCAGTTATGTGCCAATTCAAACTGAGGCTGAAGTAAATGGAAGCAAGTTCCCAAGAACCAAAATATGACTTTGGTTCTATCTGATCTGGATTTACACATAAATTTTAAAAAATAATTTTGAGGTGTTGCAACCTAATGATTGAAAACTAGATGACTTAAGGAGTGAAATCAAACATATAATCATTGCAAAGTCATTGCAAAGACAGAGGGAGAAGAAATTACTAAAACGGATGACAGAAAAGACTTTGAAAATTGCACTAAAGAGAAGAGAACACAAAACAAAGAGAAGAGATTCAGAACTAAAAGAGATAACCAGAAGATTTCAAAGGACAGCTCAAGAAGACAAATTGTAAAAATAAGTTTTATTATTTATTTCTCAATAGGGAAAAATAATAGTTCCTAAAGATGAGATTATTTCAGTACATCATTGTTATTGTTCTTAGTTTCTAATTCATAAAAACCCTACCTACAACAGAATAAAATATTACTCGGGCTTATGCCATCTTCACAGATGTCACTAGGATTAAGAGTTTTGTTAGCTACTGTGTCAGTTCAGTTCTTTGAGAGTCTTCCTTTTTTTCAATAACATTATACTTCATCTAGGATAATGATCTTTGCCAGAAAATGGTTACTCCTCAAGCCGCATCCATAGTATATGAAAGGAAGTCTCAACCATCCTTGGATATATGTATGTTGCTGTTGTTGTTATGTGCCGTCGAGTCTCCTACGACTCATAGCAACCTTATGTACAACAGCCCTAAACCCTGCTCTGTCCTTTGCCAATCTTATTGTCTCTGACATACCTATCTTCATTACCCCAGTAATGGAATCAATCCATCTATCTCATTGAGAGTCTTCCTCTCTTGTGCTGTTCCTCCACCCTTAGAAAGTATTACATCCCCCTCCAAGGACTCATCCCACCTCACAACACGTTCAAAGTATGTCACGTGAAGCTTCAGAATTCTTGCCTCCAAGGAGCAGCCTGGCTTCACCCTCTCCAGGATGAAATTGTTTGTCCTCCTAGCAGTCCAATACCCTTCTCCAGCACCAAATCTCAAAGGCATCAATTCTCTATCATCCCTTGTCATTGTCCAGCTCTCTGATGCATAACAAGTAACTGCAAAGACCATGACCTGTATCAGACACACCTTAGTCTCCATATTGACATCATTGCTATTCAGGAATTTGGAGAGGACTCTGAGAGTAGACTTTCCCAATGTAACTCGTCTTTTAATTTCCTGTCTACTGGTACCAAGATCGTTGATTGTAGAGCCAAGAAAACGGAAGCATTCAGCAATATCAATCTCTTCGACATCTATCATGATGCTGCCAGTTGACCCAGTGGTGAGAACCTTTGTTTTCTTGATGTTGAGCTTCAAGCCATATTGAAGGCTGCAGCCCTTACCTTCCGCAGCAAGTGCTTCCTTCAGGTACTTCTCAGTTTCAGCAAGCAGGGTTGTGTCATCTGAATTATGCAGGTTGTTGCTGAATCTTCTTCCAATCCTGATGCCATAGTTCTCACATAAAGCCCAGCCTCCTGGATAATCTGTTCTGCATATAAATTGAAAAGATATGGAGATATGACACATCCTTGATGCACACTCTTCTCAATTTTTAACCATGCAATGTTTCCTTGCTCTGTTGTGATGACTACCTCCTGGTCCAAGTATAGGTTTCACATAAGCACAATCAAGTGTTCTGGGATTCCTATTCTTAGAGTCAGCCACAGTTTGTTGTGATCCACACAGACAAATTCCTTTCTGTAGTCAGTGAAACACAGATATTCTTTTGGTATTCTCAGTTTTCAGCCAAAATCTCTCTGACATTAGTTATAATATTCTTAGTGCCATGGACTCTTCTAAACGTAGCCTGCACTTCAGGCAGTTCTCTGTTGATGTGTTGTTCCAGCCATTTTTGGATAATCTTCAGCAGAATCTTGCTTGCATGTGATATCAGTGTTACTGTTCAATAATTTCCACTCTTTTGAATCGCCTTTCTTTGGAATGGGAACAAATATAGATCTTTTCCAGACAGTTGGTCAGATTTTTGTCTTCCAGGTTTCTTGACACAACTTGGTGAGCACAACTAGGGCAGCATCTGCTTGATGAAATATGTCAATCAGTATGCCATCAATTCCTGGGGCTTTGTTGTTCGCCAGTTCTTTCAGAGCAGCTTGAACTTCTTCCTTCATCACCACAGGCTTTTACTCATAGGTTGTTTCATGTTTTATGTCCACAAATTCCATTTGGTACAATGATTCTATATACTCTTTCCATCTTCTTTTTATGCTTCCTATGACATTTAATATTCTTCCCAAAGCATCCTTAAGTATTGTAACTCGAGGTTTCAATTGGTTCTTCAGTTCTTTCCTAAGAAATGCTGAGTGAGTTTGGCCCTTTTGATTTTCTGACTTCTGCTTCTTTCATTTTAATACTTTACTTTGTCTTCCCGCACTGCCCTCTGGAATATTCTGTTCAACTCCATCTTATCTTGATTCCTTCCCTTTGCTTTGGTTTCTCAGCACTCCACTGCAATATTGAGAGTTTATTCTGACATCCATCTTGGTCTTCCTTCTCTGTCTTTGTGAAGACCTTTTGTAATAGGACTACTATGAAGGCAACCCCATTTTCCCTTGTCTTTTCGTCTCCAGAGTAATATATCATGTGGTCATCAGCCTCAAAATGCCCCATGCCAGTCCATCCCATCTCTCCAATGCCTAATATGTCAATATTTATGTGTTCCATTTCTTTCTTAACAATTTCTAATGTGGACTGAGGCTCAATGTCAAGAAGACAAAGATTTCTCACCACTGGACCAATTGGCAGCGTCAGGATGGATGGCGAAGAGATTGAGATTGTTCACAGCTTCAGTTTGCTC
>NW_006399929.1:6906167-6907437 GCF_000299155.1 Elephantulus edwardii | reverse complement strand
TTGGTCATTGTCCAACTCTCTGATGCATAACAGGTGATTGCAAAACCTTGATGGCAGTAGGAAATATATATAGTTATACACACACACACACACACATACATACATACATATATATAAGTTATATACACTATGTGATTCGTATAGCTGTTATATAAAGTGAAGTCCAACTTTCAGTGAATTTAGAAATGCAAATGTCCAAGCCTGATATGCTGTTGTTGTTATGGGCTGCTGAGTCTACTCTGACTCATAGCAACCCTCTAACCAATGGATCTGAACCCAGCCCCATTCTGTGCCATCCTAATCATCTCTGATATAGTTGAACTCATTCCTCTTGTTGAAGGTCTTCCTCTCTTACTCTGATCATTCCAAGCATGATATCTTTTCCAAGGACTGGTCCCTCTTAACACCATGGCCAAAGTATGTCAGATGGAGCTTCACCAGCCTTGTCTCCAAGGAGCAGTTTCTCCAAGACATATTTGTTTGGTTGTTCTTCTGGCAGTCCATGGGCTATTTAGTACTCTTCTACACTATCACAGCTCAATGGCATCGATTCTTCTTCTGTTATCCTGACTTGACTATCTTAACTTTCATACATAGCAAGTAGATGAAAAGAGCCTGGCCTGAATCAGGGGCATCTTAGTCTTTAAGATAGTTTAAGGTATGAAATACCTGAGCTGGCTCTGCAAATCTTCCTTTCCATTTACTGGGTATGAGCCTACTTTTTATGTAAATATGAAATCAAAGTTTACTTTACTAATCAGTGTTAGCCAAATATACACCAGTATTTAAGTGAATAAAATATCCTTTATTTTCTATAATTTTTCACAGACTCTGAACTTCACCTTAGAATAGGAATGAAACATTCTCTATGTTCTATTATCAATTACATGATTTCATGATTCTCCGAAATGCAATTTAAGTTTTCATTTCCTAGTATGTGGAAATAACTGAAAAACAATACCAAACAAACAGAAAAACCCCACAAAAACAAAAAAAAAACCCCTCAAATCCCCCAAGAAACCCAACAAAACAAACAAATATTATATGCCAAGTATACTTGATACATTTTTTAGCACCAAGTATAATTTTAAAAACTAACCTGTTTGAGAATAAACCAAGTTTCAAAATTTCATCTGTTATATCTTCAATGAAACTCAGGTACAACAGTTCCTCATCACTGTGAAAATAAGGCAACATTTAGCAGAAAATGTTCTTTATGAAAATGACAAGAAACATGAGTATCTGTATTTTTCTCTCTTTATATTATTAT
>NW_006399929.1:6872818-6873718 GCF_000299155.1 Elephantulus edwardii | reverse complement strand
GGTGGGTGGGTGGGTGGGTGGTGGCTACTGCGGTTCCATCGAGAAAAGTACAAGTTATTGTTGTTGTTGTTTTATGCCATCGAGTCGCCTGCGATCCATAACAGCATTGCATTAGCTCTGAACGCTGCCCTATCGCGGGCCAATCGACGCCGACAGACCTAATCCTATTGCTCAAGTCACTGAGTCAATTCATCTCATCCTGGGTCTTCCTCTCCTGCGCTGTTCTTGCACGCTTCAAAGCACGATGGCCCTTTCCAAGGACTGGTCTCTCCTGACCACGTGCCCAGAGTATATGAGACGGAGCCTTAAAATCCTTGCCTCCAAGGAGCAAACTGGTTTCACCCTCTCTTGGACAGACCTGTGTGTTCTTGTTGTCCATGGTATGTTCAGCACTCTTGTCCAGCATCACAACTCATAGTACCCTATGAACAACAGATCTGAATTCTGCCCTGCCCTGCACCGCCCTCTCATTTCTCATAGAAATGAGTCCATCCTCAAGGCCCCGTGTCAATCCACTGCAAACGCCTACTGGCGCCCGGGGAGCCCGTGGGGTGACTATTGGTGGCTTTCAAGTCACCAGCATGTGGCAGGCCTTGCCCTGTGGAAGTGGGGAGAAGAAGTGGCAGTCTCTGCTCCTGGGTTCCAGAAATAAGTGAAAAGCACTTACTGATCATGGTCAGGGTAATTAATATTTAGCCAGTTCCAAATAAACTTTGAAGCAGGCTCTTAATACTGGGATTAGTTAAATTACTGGGGATGAAAAACACCTCTATCTTATATTTCAATTCTTCACCTCAATAATTCCAACTAATCTGCTTTCATCGTTTCCCTCTCATTTAAGGTTCCAATTCCTTTTCCTTCACAAAGGAATGAAGCTGCAGCATGGACAAGACTTTGGTT